>NC_056738.1:13708301-13868301 GCF_019279795.1 Protopterus annectens | reverse complement strand
TGTAGCATACATAAATGTTTCACAAATGAAACCAGTTAATAGACAGGCTGCATGTTAATCTCTTGTTAAAATGTATTGGGTTACCAAACAGTGGTGTACTTTTAACAGCTTGAATTAAACCAGATGGCAAAGAACTGGCCAGATTTATTTTATATCAGTATCTCATGAATCACCACTGTAGTTCCAGCAGGCATTTGTGGTGGGACTAAAGAAGTAATTCTACACTATCTGAGGATTATATATTTTTAATAATATAAGCATTTTTTTTTATTTAAAGGCAAATGTGCAAGAACAGTTTTTCATGTTGACATTTGCAGCTATGCATCCATTAAGTAAGAAATAGTTTCTGAAATAAAAGTAAATTACTATAGTTGGCTGTTATGTGTAAACGTGGAACCTCATTTAGGCAAATTAAAGAGGATACCTAATCGTTATTTATATGCAGTAAAACTATCCCTTTTATATAACATTTCCATCTAGTCAGAACACAGCACAATATGGATAGAAAAAATAAAATATGCAATGAATATATACCACCTTGCTCTTACTGGTTCTAATCAATTCCCTACATATGGCAGTCAGATGGAATACATTTCCCATTTTTCAAGCAAGAATCATTCTCAAATGGACACTTCAGTAATATGCTTTCTTATTCATTATTTCTGTTTCCCAAGACCTCCATAGTCATATGCTTCTCTTCTTAAATTATTTAAATTTCAGAAAACTAGTTTTATTTTCTTATTTTTTTTTTCAGTTTATTAATGTAATGCATTAAAAATAACAGTGGCTGGCTGGCAAGACTGATTTAATGGCAATGCACCACATAAGGTTATTTGACACCTTTTTTATGGGGTGCTTTATTTTTCCAGGATATGGCCATAAAGAAATTACTTCCTCTTCACATATTACTAAGTAAAGTCTGAAATGAGGCAGTTTAATGTTTGGGTTTGATGAATTAGTTCTGATAGCTTTACATTCAGAAGCAGCCTTTTACCCACTGCAAATCATGTCTTGGTTACCCTAAATACGAAGCACCACTGCAGTGTTGTTTGATGTCTGGCAAAGCTGCATGGATAAGACCCTTAGCAGAAGCACAGCCAGCAGCCTGGCTGTCTATGCACAATTGTTCTCCTCAAAGGTAGGATGATTTAGGGGCCGACAGCAACTTAATTTTTCTTGATCACCATGTGCAACCTGGAGCTCAAATGGCAGGGATAATTAATTCCGTTGATGCTAATCATCAGGGCTGGGCCCCACAATTATCAGTCCAGTGCAGCTGGGGCATGCCTCAGACATGAAAAATTAGGAAAATGAATCTGTAATGGGGTGGCAGATTTAATCTGCATCATGAAAACAAAGTTAAAAAGAGGAAGAGAGAGAATTTTAGCAAAAGCTTTTGTGCCAATGAATACTGACAGAACTGAAAAATGTTACCAATGTCCAAAGTGATTGGTAATTACTAGGCCATTGAATTTTTTATTGTCAATTTATCATTGCATGAGAGGTTAAATTTAACATCTTCTTTCGAAAGCCATCTCACCGTGTGGAAGGCGAGTTCTCTCATCACATGATCCAGAAGTCAGTGAAAGGTTAATCAGGTATTTCTTTAGTTTGTGTGGGCTTTGAAATCATTTGCTATCTCACAGGCATACATTAGAAACCTTTAGATAACTGTGCTTCTTCCTCTTAACAATCTTCCAGAACCTTTAGTAACACATACATTGTCTAACAGAGTTATTTATTTCACAGTTTATTCACCTCTCATTCTGTTACCTTACCTGCAGTCCTAAGAAATTCTGATTCAAATGTGACTTTCTGGAGCCTTTTAATTAAATGGCCTATGTCCATGGTTTCTGTATAAAACAAGGAAGCAAATACTGTTTGAATGACAGAATAATTTTTTATATGTTAAAGCATTACATTTAAAATAGTAAAACATAACTGAGCTTGGTACATCAATCAAATTAAGGTTTGATTTCTACAGTCAGTAGCAGCACATTATGACTCAGGCAATGTCAGTTTTCAGAAGTCAGCTTAAAACAAGCATTTGTGTTAAATTATACTTACTGGATTTCCAAAATAATAACCTTTCTAATAATCACTGTTCATTTAACACAATATATATCACATAACATTATTATTAAATATTTATTACTACTGTATTGTTGGCAACACAACTGCTTATTCACATTCAAAATGTGAAGGCAAAGAGACATTTATCATATGCAAATGTGTATATGAATGGAAGCAAGAAATAAGCTTCCTTATTTATTGCCTCTGCTTTCCAATACACTGGCCATCTTATAAATATCAAATTAGGAAATGTAAAAGGTTATGTATGGGTTTGTTGCTTTCATGTTCATTTTTTTATTTGCAATTTGCACCCATTCTAAATGTTGTCAGTTTTCTTGTTACAAGAATTGTATGTCCTTTGTAAATTAAAAATCTAAATGGCCTTTTGGGGAGAGTGCAGTAGAAGAATCAATGCATGCATTAATTACTGCAATTCATTACCCAAGTAAACATGGGACTCAACCTTTGCTGGATACAAATTTAAGGATGTAAGCCTTTAGTGAGAGAGAAAAGCTTGTGATCCTGGCCACATTAATCTGCAGATCAAAGTGTATGCAAGTCCATTCCAGCTGAAGCCTCCTCTGGGGATATGCTGACTGGGATCAATCCCAGCATGCAAGCAATGAATTATTACTGATGAATACGAAACGTTCTTCACGTTAAGGCAGTGTCAGTGAGCTGATGCAGCAGTAGGCACCCCCTGCTAACTGTTTATTGGGTTTAGTTTTGTTCTGAAGTGAGAATGTGGCAATACCTATGAACAGCATGCACGAATAGCTGCAGACCTGATGTCAGGTTGCCAGCTTCATGCTTCTGCTCTGCTGAAAAGCTATGTTCTTACTCTCAGAAAATGAAAAAAAGAAAAAAAAAAATACAGACTAGCCATTTGTGGTAAATGATTCAGGAATGTGTCACACAGTATGAGACAGAGATGTCTTGCCAGAAACAGCCTGAATGTAACAGTTTTTCCAGGCCTGGGAGTGCGCATTTTGGATCCTTATTAAGGACGCAGCACTTTAATTCAAGTTTAAGTAGAATGCAACTGTATAAAAAAAAGGTTTCTTTTTTTCTTGTATTGGGATTATGTGGCCATTTTAATGGAACTGCATTCAAAACAACAACTAATTAAGAATCAATTCAGAACGATTAGTAAGGTGGATAAGACTGCCACTGCTGCATAATTTCAGAAGAGCTGCTTTTAATGAGCATAGCTCTTGGAAATAAAAAAAAAAAAAAAGAAAGAAAAAACAAAACAGATCTTAGATGTTGCAATGGCCCTCTCCAATTGAACTTAGCAATTGATGCTCCCTGTAAAGAATGCTGACCTTGTAGTCTTCTCTAATTGATCCACTTACCCTTTGCTAAGAAAGGGAAAAAATGACTACCGCTGCTTATTGTACATTAGTGGTTCGATAGCCAACTGCTAATGCTAGAAGGGCTGTTTTCTGAAGGTGCTTGGTCTTCCTATTAGGAAAACATGTGTTATCAGTTTTAAGACACATTAACTTGAATACTGGTAAGCTTTCTAACTCCCATTGGTGCAGTTTCATAATTTTGCAAAGCTACTTACTTACAAAGTATGTCATAACATATTGCCTTTTTATGGTTGGGGGCATATTTTCCAATGACAGGTTATTCCTGCAAGAAAAGTCTCAGTGCTGCGCATTTTATCACTCATTATGCATTCTCACTTCATACAGCTATAAAACTGTGTTTTATAAGGAGTGTGTCTCTTCTTATGTTAGCTAAAGAATCATCTCTATTTATGTCTGGTTTGTTCTCCTCTGCAATAAATCTCTCAGCTTTGTTTTTATGTTCATTTTCTGTTCAAGAGCCACGGGTTCCGACAAGCGATTCTAATAGGGTTAGTTTACTCTTTTCCAAATATCAGCATAATTCTCAACTAGAGTAGACTAAATATCAGCTCAGAATGGTCCTCAAAAGATAAAGTATAAAATAACCTGCCAGATGTGTTCTCACAAATTTATAGTGCTATCCTGTCATACACACATGTTTACTTACAGCGCAAGTGGGGGATATATCATGTCCAATGAACAGATGTACTACATGATATGAATAGTAGCAGGAAAGGATATTTACATTTGTTGTTAGAGAGGAAAACAAAGTAAAAGTTAAAGGACACAAGGCCTGATGGGAGTACTTCCATAAGTTTAAATTGAGAGAAAATTACAATGAGGACTAGTGAAAGGCCTAACTAACATTTTTAGCAAATCCTGAGAAGATAAAGTATCTGAAACCTTGAATACAGCAGGTTTACACCACTCTTGAAATATACTCCTTTACTGTGAAGAAAAAAAAAAACATTTCTGAACTGAATGTTGTATATGTGGCAAACAAGTTAACCTCAAGAGGCCTTGGGCAGTCACATGTGATCATGGAACTGTAGGAGATATGGACAGACACAAATATAATACTTTGTCTGAACTGGGCAATGGGATAATTACACTACATCATAATTAGGATCAGAATTTTTTCCAGCTCCAATGCAATCACCTTAGCCAACAAAATGAAATGGATACATTCTCCTTTTACAATTTTTAAAGTCTTTCCTGATGAAATAAATTAAATTTTTAAATACTGGCTTGCATGCTACTCTAATTGCATGTCTTCATGTTCAGTGTCTGAACAAGTAATTTCTAATATTTCTTGTATTACTTTGGGCATGTTTACATGTCATTGAAACATAAGTGGTCAAGTGGCTTTAGTTTGTAAATTTAGTGTTGTGATGAGTTTTCATCACAAGTGTTATATTGTGTGAGGTGACAGTACACTGTCCAAGGGTTTTCATCATTTTCTCCCCTGTGGTGAAGATGGTATATATATATATATATATATATATATATATATATATATATATATATATATATATTTTTTTTTTTTGGGAGGGGTACTGGTGTAATTCTGCATGTATGTGGGTGGTATTGAAGAACAACCACTGCAGGACTAGCTACCTGGCAGTGTGAACATTGACTATAGATGACTGTTACTGTTAATGTGATGCCCTGATGCCATGTGAAAAATTGGAAAATGGGATTCTGGATAGATTAGTGTATGGTTGGCTCTGTCTCTCCACATGGAGGGGATATGTGGGGCTCCCTTCCCCTGCAAAAAAAGTTTAGTGTGTTTTCTGTGTTTTTTGACTCTCAGTTTTTGGTCTGCAATTTTTAGAAAATGGCGAGTTTAAAATATGTGCTTCGATCACATATAGGTTAAAAAGGATCTTCTTTTAATCATTGCTCTAGATAGTAATTATTAAATTGATACATAATCTAGTATATTAGGGAACAGGGAAATTATGTAAGCCTAGTGGTCCTTATCTGCTGTCAAAATGTGTGTGCAGGTTTCACCTGTACAAGTAAGGACTACCTAACTCCATACAAATTCAGTCTTTTCCACTACTATAATGGATCTTGCTGGGCATACGCTACATATATAGCCATATTCATTTTGAACATTTCTCAGAAATATGTTATACAGACCAAAATATGTCCTTAATTGTTTAGATGCATGTCTATAACTTTGGCATATATAACTTGCTTAGAGATAGAATACTTTTTAAAAAAGGACAATAATCAGAAATTAGAAGCATTTTGTAAGAGGGCAGCTGCTAGCATTTGAGAGGTGTAGCATTTTTAAATTGGTGCAGAGCATGGAAAACAAGTAGTGAGGGCCTATAAATATAACATGGAAATTTCTGTCAATGTCTGACTTACTAACATTGTCATTTGAGTTTCTATTGAAAATTCCAAGGACCAGAATTGTAATCCACAAAGGAGTGAAAGTGTATAGGTAAAAAGTAGGGATATAGTAAGCATGTAGTTGCCACAACTTGGATTTCTCCCCTCCCTCAAAATGAATCACTCAGAATTTCTACACATATAAGTAGCAGTTGTATGAATCATAGCCCCCATGTTTTAACTCTACTATAAAAATGTTTTAATGTAGTTACAGTGAGATTTGGTATCTCTTTGTTTCTTTCCCCATTTAATTTTATTTTTAAGAGTTAAATGATTCATAATTATGGTCCACAAGCTGCTGATAATGATCCATTTTTTCAGCTATCCTCACTCGCAAAATGCAGCTACAACTTCATGCTAACCAAGGACTGGTTTAGAACCCAGAGGAGTAATGCTAGTAGATATACATCAACTATGCAAAAATAAAAATGATCAGAGCTATAATTAAATAGTGTTGTTAAATTCCCCACCTCAAAATAATCAATATACTTGGGTCAAAACAGCAGTAATCCCATGGAATAGTGTGGTGTATTAAGGAAAATGCTATTATTTTTATATGAGTCACATAAAGTATGGCTTTGTAATTTAATTTTCAGTACCCCTAAGACAAAACAGTACCCGATGGTATACTATATCATACAAGCCACTCTTTGTCAGTTCTGTGATGGTTAAAGAAAAATCTCTAGAAACTATAAAATAATTTCTGAAAATCATCGTAGTAAATTAAATCTCCAGCTTCAATCAGCAGAAATTTGAAGGTAAGTAAAATGCAAGTATGTTTTACTAATGAGTCTCTGATGACCTTATTGAAAGCCTGGAGCTCTAACTTTTCTTGAAAAGAGCAAACCACTTGTTACATACACTCTTTGTTGTATAATGTCTCCTTGGATTTCTCATGAATTGTGTGCATAGCAAAGCTTAGTGCATAGAAGACAGTAATATGTGTGAATGTGTGTGTGTGTGTGTGTGTGTGTGTGTGTGTGTGTGTGTGTGTGTGTGTGTGTGTGTGTGTGTGTGTGTGTGTGTGCACGCGCTCACGTGCTTCTGTTTGTGGGTGTGTGTGTGTGTGTGTGTGTGTGTGTGTGTGTGTGTGTGTGTGTGTGTGTGTGTGTTTGGTGTGGTGTGAGACTGGTGCAGTTAGATGGTGAAGAACATAATATACAGAATATTCTAGCACAGACACCATGAACTGTAACGCAAATACCAGATACAGTCTGTTTGCTAAGCACTTGCTCATGTCAGACTACAGAAAGCAAATTAAATGTCCATTTAATATAAATGAAGGAAGTATACATTTAGTAAAGAAAATTATTACTGTGTCTATAAAACAAATGTCTGGTATTTTAGGATATATGGAATAAAAGGCATCTAGGAATAAGATTTAACAATATCCTATTTGAGTGAAAATGTGTGGAATCTGGATCTAGGACTAACATGATGGTAGTTTTCATTTTTACATCAGGAATACTGAGTGGAAGAATAATTTCAATATTACTGTCTGGTGTATCTTGTACTGAAAGTCCATTTGATTATTACATTAAATATTCACAAAAATGTAAAGGTTCCAAGGAATTATACGAATGACATAATTAGGTTTGAGGAAGTTAAATACAATGGTTAAAGGTTAAAAAGTTATTTCCCTCTGACATACAAAAAAAAAAAAATAAAGAAGGCCAGTTTTATTTATTCATTTGTAAACCAGGTAAGTCAAATGGCCCATTTTGACCCTTTTCAGATATTACCTGGTCCACAAAGGTGAGGTTAAATGCAAAATATATATATATATATATATATATATATATATATATATATATATATATATATATATATATACATATGTATATATAGACAATATGCTGTCACCAATAAGACAGCTTGCTTTTGGTTGGGAGAAAAAAGATATGTAGACATGGAAAGGACATATGAATTCCAGCCAGAGAGGAACCAGAGGTCAGGACTAAAGCCTGAGCTGTAAGGCAGAGATTTTATCCGCCGAACAACATGAACAGTATGAATGAAGTGTGATGATACTTACAGATTCTAATAGTATCACAGGATTTGTTTTATGAGGATTTATTGGCAATAGACACTCATGCCTTCTCTAGCCTAGTATGCTCCAGACCTTAATGTCCCAGTTGTATAGAGTTGTAATGCCTCAAATATAAAGCTACCTGTAGATGTATTTGATATATGGTAACTATGCATAAGGTATTAATATCTTTATCTACCTTTTCAACTTCTGACACATCACCATGCTATCGCCTCTTTCCAAGCTTTTAGAAAAATGTATACATAACTCCAGGGCCACCTACTTCACAACAATCTATTTACACCCACCCAGCATGGTTTTAAACCAGCACATAGTACTGCAACTGCACTAATTTCCTTTACAGATACAATTAACAGGGCAAGAGACTGTGGCCACATAACCTCAGCAATTTTCCTAGACCTTTCAAAAGCTTTCGATACTGTGTCACAGCCCAAACTGTTAAAACAGCTTTCCTCCCTAGGTCTTTTCTTCTCCTCTCAACAGTGGTTTATCAGTTATCTTTCTGTCAGAAAACGATTTGTTAAATGGCAAGTGTGTCTTTCACAATATCTATCTAACAAAACTGGAGTTCCACAAGGGTCCATTCTTGGTTCCCTCCTTTTCAGTACCTTCATAAACAACCTTTATACTGCTTCCTACCAAAGTTCCCTTATCTAATATGCTGACAACTTAACCCTCATTTCCTCTGCCAGCAACATGATGCATCTCAAACACATAACCCAGACTGCCTTCACTTCCATTGAATCCTGTCTAACTAATGCACAACTCTTACTCAGTCCTAATGAAACAAAACTCCTTCTGTTTATACCTAAGCCACCTTCTGATTTTAAGATTTACTCCCTATATAATACAGAAATCAAAGTAGTAACCAAATGCAAAATTGCTAGGGGTAACAATAGACAAACTTTCCTTTGATCTACACATTCACAATACTGTAAAGAAAACACACCACAAGCTAGGAATGCTCTACCGACACAAAAGCTTCATGGACACATCCACCAAAATAACACTGGTCAAAGCCTACTTACTTCCCTCCCTACTATGTGGCACGCCTATTTTAAACAATCTTTAGGTTTCACTGAAAAATAAGCTTGAATCTTGTTACAACAAAATAGCAAAATTTGCAATAAATGCCTCTTATTCCAAACATCACTGCAGTGCCCTAACTTCACTTAACTGGCTCAAACTCCCCTTATTATTAAACTGCCTTTAATAAACCTTTGCCCATAAAATCATCTATAAACCTAATAATTGTCCAGCCTTAAAAACACTTCTCCAGACATACCTACCCACTATGGCTGTTTGTTCTGAAGACAAGCAACTACTAACTCTATATAGACCCCCCCCAAAAAAAATGAAGGAAAGTGTCTCTCTTCCTAGTCTGTGACCAAACTGTGGAACACTTTACCCCTAGATATTAGGGCTACATCAACTCCCAACAAATTTAAGTTCAAACTGAAAGAATAACTTCTCATGGCTCATATTTGCTCCTGCGCCAAACCAAGCTAACACTATAACCCACTCTATACACCCTCTCACTATCTATCATCCTCTATTAACTATCAATCTTAGCTCTTTGTCCTCCCCTCACTGCTCTTCACTGCCTTTCCATTTACAGTAGCCTTTACCTTGAGTACTACTGTAAAAATTCTCATGTAACCTATATGACTATTTAGCCTTTGTTAGTGATTAAACTTAACTATACTTAAGCTTTTCATATCATAAGACTTTACCTACCTAGAACTTTTCAATATATATCTTATCCTGTTTACCTTCTCTAAGCATATTACATATCTCCGGTGATAACTTACTAAATCTTTCCTATAGAGTACCGACATGTTTAATAAGTTTTTCTTGAGATTGCAGGTATATGGCTCTTTCAACTCTCCCATATGCCATCTGTGTATGACATATTGCTGATAATAATGCAAATATTATTTCTTTTCTCACATCTAATACTGTGCAACTAACTATAAAATCTTTATTTTTTTAATCTTTTATATTGTACTGTTAATGGAACTTTTCTCCCCGGTCTCTGCTACAAATTGGTGTTCTACCCAGTCAGACATTCCTGGTAACCAAATGTCAAATAAAAATAAATAAATAAATAAATAAATAAATAAAATAAATAGTACCCTCAAACAATTTAGTTTTGTCTACCCCCATCACTGTTGCTTCACATAACTTAATATGTTGACACATTATTCTGTAAATTAGTCATATCAGGTCTGTAAGCCAATGACAAATGTAAGCTTTAATTGCCATATTGAATCATAACTTCTTAACGTGCCCTCTCTTTCTCACTTATAGGACTGACCGGTATGAATATTAACATATCTGAGCTTCAGATGACAGATAAATTGTCTGAAGACAGCACATCATGTTATCTACTGTTTGTTCATCTCCACCACTTTCATGTTTTCACCTATGTGTTTAGAAATGCCAAATTGTATATTTTCCTTTGTTACTAATTTTCTCATGGGGCTTGAGTCACAACCACTGTGTATCTAATACAATGTTGTTGCTACCGCACTATCATAACCACCTGACCCCCCCCAATGCACACACAATTTGGCATTTGTTTTGACTTTACTATTCAATCAGTTTTTCCATTTGTCAACACTAGGCAAAGTAATGAAATCTCACTTTCCATATGCTTCATATAATGTTCTACTATGTAAGACAAGAGGTCACCAAACCCCTAATGATCTGTCTTACTCAGAATGCAATAATATCAGTGGACATCACACAAGGCTTCATTCTTAAAATTCTCTACACTATATTTTGCCATGTGTCTTTCCCACCCTTTTGCAGCCGTAACTGTGAATGAATACTCCAAACCTATCACAGATACTAAACAAAGGCTTGCTTCTCTACTGTCAACATGGCAGGCATTTTTGTTCTTACCTGTTATATTAAGTCTATCTCTCTGATCCCTAATATTGTCGTGTTCTTTTACTTAAGAAAGAAGACGCGGGACAACTGTGTGCTGTTGCTACCAACTCCAAACTTTATTGACAAGCCAACGTACAATACAATCAACATCCTTCCTGTCTCACAGTCCTTACGTCATGCACCTCCCCGCCCCCAAAGAGCATTAGCTAAGGCAAGACAACTCAGTCCATTGAATACACCACATCTCCTTTTCTATAAGGCCTCTTTTCACTTATTACAAAACCCAGATCTATTCAATTTCTTCGTCTTCACTACGAACTTGGTACATTGACACAAAATGCTCACTTAGCCATGTTCGGATTACTATAACACAAATGACATTGCTATTTACAGACTGATCTCTACAGATCCAATCGGTCCGGCTTGTTAATAATTCTTCCTGATCTGGTCCTCACAACATCACTATGTACCGGGTTTCCGGGGGAAGGCCATTGCAAGGTGGCAAGGCCTCAACGGTCTTACTTAACACACTTTCCTGACCCACAGGGTTTGATTTACACTCAGGCTCAGGTAAGGGAATCAGATGCACACGGTTTCTCCGCACAGTCCCTTGGGGCACGTCTACCTTAAATGACCTCGGCGAGTAATGTTTTTGATCTACAGTACCTGGGGTCTTCATATCTGTCACCCACACCTGGTCACCGGGCAACACATCACCCACCGGCCTTGCCCGATGGCGTCTGTTGTAGTTTGCCGCATTATACACCCTCTTCTCCTCCTCCTTCCCCACGAGCCTTCTCCAGTCAGGCAGCACAGGGTCCAACTGCGAAGGATGAATCGGAAGAGAAGTCCGCAACCTACGTCCCATGAGAAGTTCCGCAGGGCTATAACCATTCTGCAGTGGCGTTGTCCTGTACGCCAGAAGAGCCATGTACGGATCGACACTTTTTTTAAGCAGGTTCTTCACAGTCTGAACCGCACGTTCTGCCTCCCCGTTACTCTGCGGGAACCTGGGGCTGCTTGTGACATGCTCGAAGCCATAAGCAGTTGCGAAGTCCAAAAGACTGCCCTGAAAACTGAGGTCCATTATCAGACACGAGGACCTCTGGGATACCATGGCGGCGAAGAAAGACTTTAGGTGGGTGATGACCTCGTTGGATTTGCTATGTTTCAACAATGCGATCTCAAGAAACCTGGATAAGTAATCCACAGCAAGAAGGTAAGTATGTCCTTTTAGTTCAAATAAATCCGTGCCCACTCTTTGCCATGGTCTGTCAGGACATTCAGTTGGGATGAGGGGCTCAGGATGATTCCTTCTCTCTGAGATGCCGTCCTGCATCCCAAAACCATGTCATTTATCTGTTGGCTGAGCCCAGGCCACCAGACAGTCTGACAGGCTCTGGCTTTGCACTTCACAATGCCTTGATGTCCCTCATGTAATTTCAACAACACCTCATTACGCATGGCAGAGGGGATAACAAGGCGTGAATCTTTTAACAGCAACCCATCTTTCACTGTTAGTGTAGAACGATCTGGCCAGTAACTCTTCAGTAAGGGTTCCTGGTTCGCATACAGCGGCCACCCCTGACTGCACAATTCCATAACCCGCACACACACACTGTCTGCTTTCAGCTGCTCCCGTAGTGTCTGGAGGAAGGATGGCTTCACCTGCATGTTTTCCACAATACTGTTCACGTAGATATCCGTGTCCTCCATTAACTTTGTTTCCTCCAGTGTTAGCCTGGTTTTAAGTGGAGAACGTGACAAGGCATCTGCCACCCACAGTGATTTCCCTGGAGCGTACTGCACTGTGTATGAGAACTGCATCAGTCTCATCCTGAAGCGTTGGATTCTTGGCGGTAGAAGATCCAGCGCCTGACCTCCAAGCAATGAAACCAGGGGTTTGTGATCAGTTTCTAGACAAAACGATTTACCTAATAGGTAATCTCTGAAGCGTTCACATGCCCAGGTAGACGCTAGAGCCTCTTTCTCAACCTGGGCATATCGTTGCTCTGTAGGTGAGAGTGACCTTGATGCGTATGCCACAGGTCTCCAGCCGTCCTCCCATTGTTGCTGCAGCACGCTCCCTAACCCAAAGGATGATGCATCCGCAGAAACCTTCATATCCCTATTCGGGTCGTATACAGCCAAAACTGGAGGTGAGGTGATCGCATCTTTTAAGTCATTGAATGCCTTTTCCTGGTCCCCCCCCCAGTACCAGCTGTTTTTTTTTGATAATAAGTCTCTCAGAGCTCTATCCCTCTCAGCCAAATGAGGGATGAACTTTCCCACCTGATTCACCATGCCCAGGAAACTCCTGAGTTCTCCTACTGTAGCAGGTGCTTCCATCTCCGTGATGGACGCGGTCCTCCTTGGGTCTGGGCTTATGCCAGAATCCGTGATGACATGACCCAAGAAGGTCACTTTGCTCCTCGACAGGTCACATTTCCCCACATTCAGCGTAATGCCTGCCTCTTCCAGTCTCTTTAATGCCGCATGAAGCCGGGCATCGTGTTCCTCCTGGCAACGACCCCAGACCAGCACGTCGTCCATGTGGCAAATCACCCCCTCTAGTCCTTCAATGACCTCTGCCATCATGCGTTGAAAGTGTTGGTGCAGAGTTAATGCCAAAGGAAGGCGATTGAAGCAAAACGCCCAAAGGGGTTATGAATGTGGTAAGCGCAGCCGACTCCTCTGACAAAGGAATTTGCCAAAATCCCATATTGGCATCCAGTTTACTAAACACCTTCGCCCCGGCAAGCATCCCAAGACTCTGCTCAACCGAGGGCAGCACGAACCTCTCCCTGCATACGTATTCATTTAACTTAGTGTAGTCTACACATAGTCTCAGTCTGTTACTGTCTTTCTTTGGGACGACAACCATGCCTGCACACCAGTCAGTAGGTTCCTCCATTCTGGTAACGACACCCAGCGTCTCCATCCTCGTTAACTCCTCCTTCACTTTCCCCATCAATGGTAGGGGTATCCTCCTGGGGGTCTTTAGAGAGTATGGCACCGCATTTGGCTGAAGCTTTATGTGGTATTTCCGCTGCACTACCCCCAACCCAGAGCACAGTTCAGGGTATGAGGTCCTCAAAGACTCCATGGTGATAGTGTCAACACGCTTCAGGAGACCCAGCCCCAAAATAGCAGGAAGACCTAAAAGCGGCGTGCGGAGTCCTTTAACAACATACACCTTCTCGCATGTCTGTCTTTGTCCATAACCAAGCTGAAGCTCCAAGGATCCTGTAACCTCCAGTGGCGTCCCTCCAGGACCCAACAAGGGTTTCTCCGGCTGCTGGAGCACAGGAGCATTCTTTCCACTGAACAAGTTGTCCAGGTCTGACTTGGAAATAACAGTAACATCCGCCCCCATGTCAAGCTTGAAAGTCATAGATGTGCCCTCTATTTGAACCTCCACAATCCAGGAATGGTTCCCGGAGGAGACAGAACCAAGGAAGAAGCCCTGTTCTTCACGCTCTCCAAGCTCCTCATCCTCCTCGATACACTGCACCACCTTAATCTGCCTGCAGACTCGCTGGTAGTGGCCCTTCTTCCCACACGAGCGACATCTTGCAGCAGTCGCTGGGCATAGGAGTTTATGATGAAATGGGCCCCCACACCTGTAACACTGCGAAATCGGAGCGTCTTTACCCTTTTGCGTCTGTCGCTGAAAAATCGGTGTCAAGGACTTGCCCCAACCTTTCGAGGTCTCTAGCCGGCGTTTGGTGTCAAGTGGTGTCTGCACAGCGTTCACGTTATACTGCAGGGCACTACTGTCGCACCTCAAAGCCGTCTGCTGCTTCTTAACCTCCTCCGACTGTCTGGCCATGTTTACAGCTCTCTCCAAGTCCAGCTCTTTTTCCATCTGCATCCGCTCGGACAGTCTGGTGTCAGCCAAGCCCACAACAATTCTATCTCTTATGAGCTCATCGTGCAGCATCCCATAATTGCAGTGTTCAGCTAATGCATGCAAAGCAGTAACAAAAGCATCAACAGTCTCATTCAGTTCTTGTTTTCGCATGTTAAATCGCACGTTCATAAACAATGTTCTTCTTGACAATAAAAATCTTTGAAGCCGTCTTTCACTTTGGCATACTCCTGATGCTCTGCATCGGTTAGCTTGAGGCCTCTCAGGACATCGTCTGCCTCATCACCCATGCAGTATATCAGGGTGTTCACCTGGTTCCCTTCTGGGTTTGAAGATAAATTGCTGGCCTGACGGAACCGTTCAAAACGGCGTATCCATCGTGTCCATTCATGAGGTTTGGAGAAATCAAAGGGCTCCGGCTGAATACTAAACGTAGCATTGGGAGCGCTAGCCGCCATGTTAATTCTAGCTCGCGGCTGCCGACCATTCTCTTCGTCCGACATGTCCGCTCCCCACGTCACTAGGCCACTCGTACGGTCTTCAGCAAGTGTTCAGCAATCCCAGGCACAGCCACACAGCACTTCTGACACCATGTCGTGTTCTTTTACTTAAGAAAGAAGACGCGGGACAACTGTGTGCTGTTGCTACCAACTCCAAACTTTATTGACAAGCCAACGTACAATACAATCAACATCCTTCCTGTCTCACAGTCCTTATGTCATGCACCTCCCCGCCCCCAAAGAGCATTAGCTAAGGCAAGACAACTCAGTCCATTGAATACACCACAAATATCATCGCTGTCTGGCAATAAATGCAGCACACTAAAGCTCAAAACAGTAAATGCTTCCAAAGTACAGGGTTTGAGTCCATCCACCTTCATTTGTCTGTCTGACTCTGAGCAAGTCACTTAACTAGACAGTGCTCTTGGATCACCACTGAAAAGGGATAATTGTGCCCATTGGGCTTGCTTTTAGATCACATACCAGCTCCCTTATGAAAGAATAAGTACCTATATGTAACAGAAGGCCTTTACTATTCCATTCTTCATATGCCCATCCAAATATGATGAAAGGTGAATAGATAAAAATGGCAGGCCGACAGCTAATTTATCAAGCATATGGCTGGTTAGTTATAATATAGCCCCCTTTAAATCCTGTGGCCAAATGCTGCAGATGTAAAACCTAGACAGCTCAAAAGACCAAATATCTGATCTTCTACTTTTTTGTTATTTCCTGTTATAGCTAGAATAACCCATCAGAGCAAAAGTAAAGGCTTATATATTGTGTTTTTTCTTAGCCTGGAAACAAGATCTGCTTAAACAGTTTCAGATATGTGGCCATTTTAAAATATTGGTTGCAACGGCATGTCTCCAATCCTTTTGCCATTGTTATTTACTATGCCTTCTGTTGATTGGAAGTGTAATGTTAATATTCATTTTAGTGTGATTTTTACCTGCTGTAAAAGGCCTTCAGGCACCTCTGATTGGTAGCACTAAAAGATCTTCAGGCCCCTCTGATTAGTAGCATTGACAAATGTAGATGAGTTTAGCTAAAGCAGTGGCTTGATGATGTCAAAAAAACATCTTATAGTGTGCTATGACATCTCACCTTATAACAAAGTGAAAATGATGGACTGTGCCTTTGACTGGTTGTATTCATTTGACCAAAGGCTAGCTTTTATTATCCTAGAATGTATAGACCAGACTCAAAATGTGTCATGTCAATTTTTTTATATCAGATTCAGAAGGTAACTGACTCTGAAAAAATAATTTCTGCAGGGACTAGGGCCACTCCTCAGTTCTATAACCATTTCTTGATAGACTGCATCACCTTTAGAAAGAGGTTGTCAGAGCCTTGGTTTCAGGAATACTCAATTAACAGTGACTGATGTATGACACTTGATCCATAAATTGGCAAAATGCAGCCCTTTTGTTATTATCTTTAAGAATTTGTCTCAACTTACTGAGCAATCTATCCCTGAAGACCTCAGAAATATCAAGTGATATGCTTAGTCATTGCCTTTAGGGGTTGAATGAGTTAGCACTGCCTGTGCTTGAGTACAGTTAGTACATGATTCAAAGGCATCAGCTGTACTTAGGGGAAGCTCTTTGAACCAGTCTGAGAAATTAGAATGCAAATAAAGTATTAATGAGATATAAATGAAGCTTATGTAAAAGACTACCACTGTTGTGCAATTCATAGTGATTTTTTGATGTATATCTGCATTGTGGAAGATTTATAAAAATCAGAGCTATGCCTTTTCATCCACTGTGCAGTTCTCAAAGATGCATGCATTCAGAGCTGGCTTAGCTATATCCCATTCTAAGGTACCCTTCTTGGGGGCACCAGTGACATTTGCTGGCTTAAAAGCTGAATATATATGCAAAGGCTAACCTATATGAACTTTGTTGATCACAAAACCATGTACATACATAGAGTGGAGAGGAACGTAGTACAGGCTTTGGTGTGTTTGTTGGTTTACAGAGAGGGACTTGAGGAATTCATGGCCTTCCTATGCCTGTGGATACCAAGGTATATATAGCTATCACTATACATTCCATAGGGACCTTCCAGAGAAAAACTGGGGACAAGCTGGACATTTCACAGGCTTGTGCTTTGAGGAAACTATCAGTTCCTTAACATATTTTTGGCCCATGTGGATCTGTACATTGATTTCTCAGGATCACCTCAGGACTGAGCCAGTACCATATGTACCTTTAATGGTATGGCACAATTTTCTGAGGTATTTGATGAGATAGATTGCCCTTATTATGTTATTAGGGCTCCCTCTGGACTATGGATTTAGTGGTACTTGAAAAGGAAGGGCTACAATTCCATCAACTGTTAGGTAGTGCGTGATGCATGGGGGTGCATAACCAATATATCAGCCTAGCATTCTGGCAATGTCCATGGTTGCATATTTGGCATATAAACTCAACTCTACCACTTCCTGCATGGTAGGATTTGTCATTATCACCAAGTTGGCAAGTGCAAAACATTTTAGTGTTCCTGCCCATAGTTATTTCAGTAACTGTAGAGTGGTATAAGTATTACTAAGTAATCAACACCCTTTGTTGTTGGGTGTCCTCTCCCTCTCTTGTTTAACAGGTGATGCAAGCTACCTACTTGAACTTTGGGTATTGACACCAGTCTTTGACCTCTAGCGAGCTGCTAAGGAGTGCTTCAAAACTGTTCTGTCTGAGACATGCATAACCACTGAGTGAGTGTTTAGCCGCTCAAAGCCCATTTCCATAACTTGGATGAGTTTGAGAGTGCCCTCAGTATGACACTGGTGCTGCATGCAGAATATTTACCACCTGCTGTATTCTCTCACAACATGATCATGCATTGGTCTGGTGCACAGCTGCCACAACCAGATACCAATAGTTGCAGTACAGCTCCCTCTGTCATTCCTCCCACCAGAGAGAATAGCAACGGTGGCCATCCAACAGCAGTATGTGGCAACCTCTCTGTCAGGCTCATGCACTATATATGGTTGCGCATTTGAAGCGGTAGCATCTAGTCTACAGCTATGGACCATGACATTCACTTAGTAAAAGTGTAAAAAAAACACATACATAATACTTTTGGGCTATGCTGTACAATGCATGATCAACTTACCCTCTATGTTTTATTTCATAAGTTTTAAGTTTTGCATCAGTCATTATTTGTATAGTGCAGAGGAGTAAGCGGTACATGCAGGATCTGACTGCAAAGACAGGCGTTATGAAATATATTTAGGGCTTTACCGACCATTTTCACCACAGTGTCCAGAACAGGATATGATGAATGTTACTGTGCAGCAAATAGTTTCACTGGAAAAAAAGTTTTCTCTTTCTCTCTTTCTCTGTTTTCCCCCTGTGGTATTCTTTCTTTACTATTTTTCAGATATCAGTAAGAAGTGCAGCACCTGCCATGTCTGAAAATAACTGCTCTGTGAGTACTGTTTTCTACATACTCATGATGACAATGTAAGTTAAATTTAGAAGGTGTCTTACATAATGTGCCCTATAAATAGGGTGGGTGATGGTCCCATTAAAAGAAAGGAAGTGTTGGTATGTGTTCTTGATGCTGAGTTGTCCTGATGATGTGATCTTGTGGATACAGGAGAATCTCTTGACACTGAACAAACTGACCTTGATTGAAGAGGTTTTACCTTGCACTGTGGAAATCTGATGAGGCCTGGCTGACTTCTTCTTGGGGAATCTACATGTGTGCTTGCATTACTCTCTTGAGATACTCATGTTGTCTGGTTTACTCATGCACCACACATACAGACAGTTCCCCAGTCACATCTACCTGTGTTCCCAACATGTGTCTGGTAAACCTTTACAAGTGTGTACATGGAGGCAGACATGGGTGGTGTGTGTGCAACCAATCTGAGCATGAGAATCATCTTGCCTTTGCACCTGGCCTGAACCATTGCCTTGTGTTGGTGAAATTCCTGACACATACCCTACAATACTCTAATCATCACTACTTAACTCTTGGTGACAGTAGCCTTGGCTTGTACTATGTCACGTTACATCTGGTGCTGGGCAATTAATGCCTAGTGTGCCTCTAGAGCTAATTGCAAAATATGTCTTCACCTGGCACATCTGTCTACAAGTGGGACAGTGGGTACTGCTACCTTTGAATGAGTAGTCTCTTCATTAAGGGGCTCAGGCTGTGAACAAAAAGCAGGTTTTGAGGTGTGTGATGTTCCCAGCTTGCTACAATGATATGTCCACATAGTACTAAGTGTGTGAGTCCATGTCACTGCCTAAGGAGTCATCCACCTGCTCTGGTGTAGGGAGTTCTGCCAGTTCACTTTGCAACTGTGTCACACTATTCTCAGCCTGTGTTATAAGTATGTGAGTTATGGTATCATTATCAACAAGCTTTCTACTGCCAATGTCAGCCTGCTGTGTTAAGGCATAGGATGTAGTTGTTTCTGGTGCTGACCCTGTGAAAAATATGTCAAGATGTGGTTAATACAAGTGACAGGTAGAATTACTTTTATGTACAGGCAGAATAACCTATACTTATCATGCATTGCCTATAGACTTTGTGCCACATATGATGTTGATGGCATATGTGATGAAGAAACATGCAAGGGTGATATGTACACAAGTGTCATGCCAGATTAATTTTAACATAGTGTAGTAAAAACATCTACACACTGACGTTCCACACTGCCTGACTGTAGATGTTTCAGGAGTCTGAAAGCAGTTGTATCAACACCACCTGCAATGATTGAAGCAGCATCCCCATCTGCATCCAAACCACCACTTCTTGTCGAGATAAGGTACTCTTTATCCAGTGCTAAAGGTAGGAGTGTGGGGGGGGCCACCACCAGTGCTGTTATGGTTAAGGTAACTTAACTCCGAGTTTGCAATCATTTGTAAACTTTGTTAGCCAATGTTCATGGCTCTCTGCTTGGAGATCTGAGAAGCAACATCTTTCTTCTTAGAGATGTAAGAAGTAAATTACTGGAAAGGAGAGGACCCAGCAATGAGCCCTATGGGACACCACTGGTCACTTGCATATTTTCAGATGAAGCGCTTACATCTCACACTAGGTGGGTTGTGTGTTCAGACAGCTTGCTGTCTATTTTACCACCTGTGAGTTGAGTTTTAAAGCATTGAGCTTTTGCATGATGCATTATGGGAAATGGTGTCAAAGACCTTAGCTAGATCAAGGTATCACACATGCACTACTTCGGCACCATCTACAGCCTCCGTAACCCTTTCTAAGAAGTGTGCCAGATTAATTACAGAGGATCTACCCTTCACAAAACCAAACTGTTTGTGTCATGTCTAACAAGATTCTTGACATGAGGTCACTTATAATATGTTCTATGACTTTGCAGTTTAGGCTTGTAAGACTGATAGGTATGCAATTACTTGGATTGGTTGAAAGGCCACTTTTCCTAGAGGGGCCTCACCACTGCTGTGTGTTACTTGTCAGGGACAAAGCTAACAGATAAACTTAAGCTAAGGCATTTGAGGAGTGTGCCTGCAAGGGCATGTTTAAATGTATCAGTTATACAGCCAGGTGTATTATCATATTACATGGAGGAAGTATTTTTGATTTTGTTTAACTCTTACAGTAAATGATGTTTTGGCTTAATTGGTGGAGTAAGAGATTCAGATATTTGGGGGGTTTGAATAGAAACCTCAGAAGTGAAGTTAGCACTGACTTTGTTCACAAGTGTATTTGCAATGTCATTTAGGTCAGAATGGGTGGCCACAATATGTTTAAGTTCTGAGCAATGTGGGGTATTTCTTTTTTTTTTAGTTTTCTAACATAGCTAAAGAAGGATTTACAATTATCTTTGGCTTGTGAGGACGGACTAAATTCATGGATTCCTTTAGTGGATTTGATTGGGTTCTTCAGCTTTTTTATAATATTTTGATATTATCCATGAGAAAAGAGGGCTTGGATTTATTAAATAATTCAAGGAGATTCTTTTGTTGTATTGTTTATTTATAGTGATGGACCACCAGAGGTACAGATGATGGCATTGCGCTGAAACCGTTTTATCAGTGACATTATGGACCAAAAATAATATCAGCTGCACTGTGTTTGAGTGCTGTGGTGTGTACGTTTGTGCTGGATACTGTTCTTGCCTTTGAGTTCTGAGCACATTAAACACTGGAAAACTGCATTTGTGAGCTTTTGTTTTTGGATTTGTTTTCTAATTTCCCATAATACTTGGTTCTAGTAGAGACTGCTATGTTTATGCATTTTGTTTCTAAATGGGTATAAACTTCCTTCTGCTGTATTAAGGTCTGGGGAGGTGCAGTTATAAGTGAATTTTGATATTTTGTCACATAGTATTTTGAGATTGGCATATCTGTGGTCTTTAAATTCAGTGGGGTTTGCTACAGGAGCTTTTGTAAGTTTAAAAGAGGTCACAAGTTTATGATTAGACATCACTGGGGAATGAGATGCCAGAGGCATAGTAGGTTTATTTATCACCTGCTCAAGGGAATTTTTGTTTATTAAATCTGTGAATTTTGAGGGGTGATTCTACATTTGAGGGACAGGTGTCTCAGTTTATTGAAGAGCAGTTTAAACCTTTCACTGAAGTAAGTCATTTATACTGAAAGCAGGACTTTCAAAATCAGGGCAGACAAACTGAGAGCAACTCTTTTGAAATCTGTCTCAATATGTTCATTGAGAGTAAGAAACGTGCAAAACCATAGTAACAGGGCTTTGAATTGGTCCATGAAGAACATATTGCTTTGGCTTTTTATTCTTTTTGCAAGGTATCTCTCTGGGAGTTTTAGTTGTTGCATGTGCCTGGACAGATACATGCCAAAGGGGGCATTATACTCAGTGATGGGTCTAATGAGGGATGAGTAAAGATGGAAAATTACATCTTTAGAACTAGATGCAATCACTTTGTTTATAACCTGTGCAATATAAAACTCTCTTAGAGTAGTGGACATATGTCAATCGAAAGTTTGGTCACTGTCCACATAGGTTCCCAAATCTTGAACAACTATGTCTGACCTTATGAGTGTATTTTTGATGTGGTAATTCATTGGGGTAGATAACTTCCCAAAGGATATGGCGATTCCTTTTTGCCAATTACTTTTAGTCCATGATTCTAGTACCAATTATTTGTTTGGGACAAACCTTCCTACATGTTAGCAAAGTCATTTGAGGATTATTTGCTCCCAGATTGCAGCCATCTGCAAATTTATTCAGCTAGAACCCTTCTTTTTCTTCAGTGAAGTAGATGACAAACAGTAGAGGTCACATTGCAGAACCCGAGGGGACTCCACTGATGACTGTTCTCTTTGTGGAGACAACTTCCCGTATTTTGATCACCTGCATCCTATCTGTGATCTAGCTGGCAATCCAGCAGGTGATATAAGGGTTTATTCCCAGTTTATTTAGCTTTTCTACTTTACCTGAGTGAAGGATTGTTTTAAACATTTTGGCCAGGTTAGGGTATGCAATGTATACCATTTTATCTTCATCCATCGCTTTGATGACCTTTTCAAAAAAGTCCACCAGGCTGACTAAGCATGACCTGCTATTGATGAATCCAAACTGTGATGGGTCCAGTGTTTGGAGGTTCCCTGAGTCTTTATTGATTAGTTCCATGAAAAGTCTTTTCATGGCTTCCCATATGAGGCTAGTCAGACATATGGGTCTGTAATTGGCTAGTTCTGTGGAAGGTCTTCCCTTATGCAGGAGAATGACTGTAGCCATTCTCACTTTGCTTTGTACAAAACCTATATGGAGCATAAGGTTGGACATTGTCATTGTGGGAAGGGTGGCTAAATCATGCTTCATGCTATTCAAGATGCATCAAGGAATGTTGTCACAACCCATTAATACAGTATTTTTAAGTTTTGATAGAGTTTTTAAGACTTGATCATATGTAATATCTGGAGGAGAGTCAATTTTAGGTATATCTTGTGGGACAGATGGAGCGGTAAAGTTTGAGGTGAATTTATTTTATTTATTTGTTATTTGTATTTGTCTTTGTTGACCAGGAAAAGTCTGACGGGGTAAAACCCATCTATAACTGCAGGGTAAAACATCTGTACATGAGCTTATTTATGACTTTTAAATACTTCTTACATGAGCTTAGCATTTTGTTGGCCAGTAGGTTCTCTATATCTTCAGCCTCAGCATAGGATGGTAAAACTGTTCACAATCAGCTCAGTGCATTGCTGCATTGTGCTTCTGAGATTATGACCATAACTAAAAAAGCCCTTGTGATTGTCTTTGACTTAATTGGCTATTTAGCCCCAAATTTGGCTTTGATGGATTTTATTAACCTCCTGAGTTGCTTGTTTATTTCAATGATAAGGACGCTATCACTCTGGGAGTTAGTCTTCTTAGTTTTAGTTAAAATTATCTTCCTTTTATTGTGAAGGTTGTTGATATTGTGGTTCTGCCATGGGCTTTGTTCCCAGGGTTTGCCCTGCACTTGTTTCTTTATGGTACAGCCGCATCTATGCAGCTGTTTACCCACTGGTATAGTGTGGCGGTGTATATTTCTGTGAATTCAGGGGAATTAACTGGGTTTTGTGGGGATTTAAAACTTACCAATGTATCACTTAGTGCTGGAAAAAAATGATACTGGGAAATTTCAACACTGTTTCTCTCTCACCTCAAACATTACTATCTAGCAATAGATCTATATGAACTTGCATAATTAATTACCTCTCCTACCCAGTTTTAATAATAGCAAAAACAATAACAATAAGGGAACCATAACCAGATTTTATTTATTTATTTTCAGAGGAGGGCTGGGGAGAGACAAGCTCCATTGCAGTACATTTATATTAACAAGTGAAGTTCAGATAGTTCTCAGAAAAACAACAGCTGCATTTCTCATGAAAAACAAACATAACTACATGATGGGTATATACATTAAAATACTTACATCAATGCTTTTAAGTCTATATAGCTCTTGTAGTTTGAAAATCTTGCAGGAAGTAAACTGATTAATACTGTAGAAGGAAAAACTTTGTAAAGAAGTTTAGTGCTCTTACATTTCAGTAAAGACAGGTTTGCATGGAGTTCAAGATACATAATGAAGTAAGTTATAAAATTATGTAGTAAGGATGATTTTAGCATTGTATAGGTTTGTAAAGAGTTCAAGAGATATAATGAAGTAAGTTATGAAATTATGTAGGAGGGAGAGGAGATAATTAGTCATATATCGGAAAATAGTGGTAACAACATATGACTGAGAGAGCATGGTATAGGATTACTGATATTTAAGCTGCCTGTTCCAAACTGGTGTGTGTGTGTGTGTGTGTGTGTGTGTGTGTGTATATGTATATATATATATATATATATATATATATATATATATATATATATATATATATATATAAGGTTTATATCTTAGGTATAAACAAGGGAGGCATGAGAGGGGTAGTGAATGGTGGCAGAAGAAAAGAAAGATAAGAAGTGTTATTTAAGAGGGGGGTACAAAGGGATATGTTGATTCAATTGCAGGCAAAAAAGTTGTTAGGGGTATAATGATTTAAGTAGAGAAGGGCAAAAAGTTAATGATAATGAATAAGAAGTTTGTACTTTCACTAGAGGTCTCAACCTGGTGATGAACATGAGCATGACCAGGGTTTAGCAAAATATTATTTGATCTGGATTTTATAGTTTGGGAGTTTGTTAGTAATTTTTGCTTATGTAGGGATGGTGTTCCAGAGTTTGGAGATGTAACAGTAGTATTGTGAGTCCCCCGATGAATTATTTGCTTTAGTAATGCTTAGCAGAAATCTATCACCAGAACAGAGGTCCACTGTGGGGGTGTAAGGCAATAATATGTTTTTTAATGTAGGGAACTTTTCAGAATAATACATCAGTTTATATGCCCTAACTGGCTAAGTAGTTGTTAAGCTCTAGCCAGTTTAGCTGCTTTAAAGCTTGGCAGTGGTGAGCTTGGTGTGCAGTGTTGGTAGTAAATTTAGCTACTTTGTTGTTCCAGGAATAAATGAGACCTCTTCCTTCCTACCCATCCCAGTTAGAGTATCACAAGGGTCACTCCTAGGACCAATCCTATTTAATATGTTCATCAATGACCTTTATGTGGCCATAAAGCTGCTTCCCTAGTACAGTATGTTGAAGATTCTACCCTTATCTGCTCAGCAAGTAACCTAGAAGACCTTCTTCCCTAAATTCAGGAATGCTTCTCCTCTCTGTTGAAACTTAGTTAGCATCCACCCGATTATTCATTATCCCAAATACAACCCAAATAATCCTTTTTACACCAAAGGATCTTGCACTCAATAAGGCCATCTTCGTCATTTTATCTTCTGATAATACAATTGACTTTCTTCCTAAAACCAAATTCCTCGGTATATACATTGATGAGAACCTGAAATTTGATATCCATATCTAACAAACTACAAAAAAGTACACCAAAAACTAAATGCTCTGTACAGAGCTAAAACCTATTTCTTAGATACCACAAGAAAGCCTATTGCTGCCTCCCTCTTTCTGCTACTCTCTCATAATTAGCACCCATCCTCAGTAAATTAAAAACTAATTAAACTTATTAAACTAATTAAACTTTAGCAATGCTACAACAAAATGCCACGATTTGCTACCAGTTTACCAAAATAGGACCTGCCACTGAATGGCCCTCAGGGAACTAGAGTGGCTAGAATTTCACTCCCTAAGTTACAAATACCTATCATCTATAATATGATAAATAAATCCAATAACTATCCATCCCTAATCAACCTCATTCAAATATATACTCCATCAAGGCCATTATGATCCAAAGAAAAACATTTTCTCCTTCTACCTAATCATAACAGTCTGTTGACGATGTCCTGCTCTTTCACCACTTCTCTAAAATTCTAGCCATAAGACAGGAACAGTCCCTAAACACTTCAAAATCTTATTAAAGTTCCACCTACTCAACTCCACACTATGTTCATGTACTGCACCTGGTTAATGAGAATCACTAATCTCCATAACATAGTTACTTCTATTCCCTGTCTTTCTATAGATGTATTATTTATTTATTTGCAGTTACCATTATATATCCCATTTATTGTTACCCTTATATCTCCCAGTCTCTACCCACTCAACACTAGCATGTTCTTCTCCTATAGACTCCTACCTAACTCTAAAAACACTGTTCAAAAATACATTAGTCTAATGTCCACAAAACTCTCTACCTGTATACTACACCCCAAACAAACCAAATACCTCATCCATCATCGTATCTCTATCCTTCTCTCCAGAGACATCCACCCAAACCCAGACCCCTCTACTACACTGAATCCAGACCCCCCCCCCAAGCAACAGGCAAACCCCACCAATTCTCAGCTCTAAATATTCAGAGCCTATGTAACAAAATTCTAAACCCTCATGCCTGGCTTCTATATAACCAGCCCAATATTCTCTCCATCTCAGATACCTAGCTTAAGCCCCACATAAAAGATTCTCAACTAACTCTTCCCAACTACCACATGTTAAGGAATGACAGAACACAAAAAAGGGGGTGGTGTAGCACTCCTTTACTCAGTATCCCTCTTAGTCACCCCATATCAAACCCTTTCCCAAATTTGGCAAGGCAGAAATAGCCCTACTCCACCTAAACAAGCATAAACTTATATTTGATCTCTCCCTTATATTCCCACTGGAGACAATATCTCATCCCTTGAAAATATTCTCTCCTGGGTCCCCACCAACATTACTCACAAAACCATAATCCTGGGGGATGTGAACATAAACTGGGCCAAAATCCAATCTCCCACTAACTCACTCAATATTAACTTATATAACTTTACGCAACTAATCAATTCCACTACCAGGCCTTCCAAAAACTCCATTACTGGAAGTACAATAGACTGGATTCTAGTTTCCCATCCTCACTATATCTCTGATAGTGATATTCTCCCAGACCCACTAGCTGACCACTTCCACACTTTTGCTCGCCATCTCCCCTTTTCCATACAACTAACTCACATCTACATTTCCACTTGCTGCCTAAAAAACTTCAATTCTGAAACCTTCTCAAATGCACTAAAAAGCACAAACTGGAACCCATTAAAGACTCTTCCTCTAGATAATGCTCTCTCCTACTTTAACTCTACTTACACAAACCTGCTCAACTCTTTTGCTCCTTTAAAAACAAAACATACAAAAAGTGACCCTGTACCCTGGTTAACCAAAAACAACTTACCTACTATGCGACTCCGTGACAGAGCCTGGACACTTTACCATAAAAATAAAACCACTATCACCCTTAATGAATATAAAACACTATGAAATAAAGCAAAAAGCGTATTACCTCAGACCACAAAGCCTATTTTACCACTCTCCAAACCAACCACAACACCAATCCCAAACTATTTTGGAAATGAATCTCATCTCTCCTCAATCCAGGAAAAAAAGAAAACCCTTGCCCAAAACCAGATACCTCTGACATGGACTTAGCCACCCAATGTAACTCTTTCTTCATAGAGTCCATAAGCAAGCTAACATCGTCCTTCTCCACCACCTCTGTGACCCCTCCTCAGCCTGCACCCATCCCTTCCTCCCCTAGCACCCCTTGCCCCCAACCTCCACCCTTCTCTATCAATCCTATCTCTATATCCACCATAAAAATCTTCTCCTAAAATTAAAACTTGGTTCCAATGACCCTGATAAAATTCCCCTCCTACTGCCTAAAAGTAGCCGCAGAAGCCATTGCTCTCCCTATCAGCATACTAATTAATCGGTCTATCTTAGAAAGCCAGGCCCCCCAGCTCTGGAAGAAAGCCTTTATTATTCCTGTACATAAAGGAGGCAATAATAATGACATTCCAAACTTCTGCCCTATTGCTATCTTATCCCCTATTTCTAAGCTTCTTGAAAAATGTATCTACCAACAACTCTTACCCTATCTTATCAACAACCAGCTTCTTACCCCCACACAGCATGGATTTAGACCAAGTCATAGCACTTCCACTGCCCATCTCTCCTTCCTTGAAACAATTAACAAAGCCCACGATTCTGGCCATTTGATGTCCACCCTTCTCCTTGACCTCTCCAAGGAATTTGACACTATTTCCCACAACCTGCTTCTTAATCAACTCTCTAAACTAAACCTATCCCGTTCCTGTACCAAGTGGTTGTCCAACTACCTCACAACTAGACAACAAGCAGTCAAATGGAATAAAGCCACTTCACCCTTCCTTAAGACTCCTACAGGTGTCCCCCAAGGTTCCATTTTAGGCCCCCTATTATTCAGTATATTCATCAACGACTTCTACCAAGCCATTCCAAACTCCAGCCTCATCCAATATGCCGACGATTCTACCATCATCTGCTCCTTCCCTTCTATCCCCACTATAAATAAGCTTACCCAAAGCACCTTCTCCTCTACTAAGCAGTGGATGCTAGACAACCATCTGGCTCTTCATGCAACCAAAACTTATGTTATTCACTGCCTCCAAAACCTCCTCCCTAGATAAGCACTTATTCATAATCACCAGCAAAAACAATATTCCCCTAGAAATAATTTCTGACACTAAACTACTAGGAGTACTAATAGATGATCAACTAAAATTCAACAAACATTTACAAGTAAATATCAAAATAACCCACAAAAAACTTGGTATGCTATACCACCATAGCCGTTATATCTCTCCTTCCACCAGGCTCATACCAGCCAATACTTATCTCATCCCATCCCTCCTATATGGTGCATCTATCCTCATCAACCTGCAATCCTCCCTTAAAACAAAACTCTCCTCTTGCTATAATAAGATATCAAAATTTGCGGCAGGTCACAGAGCCATTTCTCACCATTGTAATTCTCTTCACCAACTAAACTGGCTTGAGCTACCTAACCTCCTTACCTATACCCCAACTCATCCAAGCACACAAACTCATTTACAACCCCTCTCTTTGTCCCTCCCTAGCCACTACCTTTGAAATGCATGAACCAGAATGACTTCTAAGATCTAATTCCCAAAAACTAATTAAATTGCACAAACCCACACATCCAGCTGGGAATCACCTAATGTCCTTCTCAATTGCATGCCTCTGGAATTCTCTACCATCTCCCATCTGCATCACCAGCAGTCTCTCCTCATTTAAAACTTTGCTGTACTCACATTTAATTTCACAATGAAAGTGCTCCTGTTCCCATCCTACCTAATCCTTCTAATACCATTTCCTACTCCCCTAGAACTAAATACACCATCACTGCCTCTATAGTTCCACAGCTCTATTGAACTATTTGACCAACTAGTTAGTTACCCTATGCTATTACTTTTGTAAAAAAATGTGGTTTTTATTGCTGTTTAATGAACTATACTGATGTATTCTATCATTGTTAACCTTTTCTTATATTTACTTTGTATTCCTATGAGATAATCTGTAATGTATATGTGCAATGTGTACTATGTATTTGTATTTTCTGGAGCTTTTCTCCTCAGGACTCCATTGAAAATGGGCTCCTTTGTGGCTCAATTGACTATCCTGGCAAACAAACTGCAAATAAATAAATAAAATAATAACTGTAATTACTGTCTATGTGCTTAGTACAATCTGGATGAACCTCAAAACACTGCTGATGTTAACAACTGCAATTACTGTCAATTTTCTTCTATTGTCTGTATGTTCCAATGTTAATAATTTCAGTTTTTATGTACTTCCTATACTCTGTATGTACATTTACTATGTAACCTTTTTGTAAACATATATTTGGGTCTTGGAGCTTTTCTCTTCAGGCCTACACTGAAAATGGGTTTTCTGCCCAGCTGAACCATCCCAGTTATCAAACGCAATAGACAAAAATACTTTGGATGGAAAGGGTCTATGGTTTCAGTTTTATCTTGAAGAGATGGCTTTATGGTCAGACATAATAAGTGATGAAGATATGCAAGGAATGGTGCAAGATGCCCCCATATTACATACATTCATTTCAAGCATGGGCATTAATGCCCTTCTAGCCTGCCAATTTACCATAGCAGTTGTTCCCATAATAAGTGTCCAGAGTGTTCTTACAGATATCTAAACTAGTGCTTGCTTTAGTGTAATTTGGTAGTCTGTTTCATGCACCAGCTGCTCTCTTAGAGAACCATTTAGCACACCCCTCATTCCTTCAGAATCTTCTACATGCATTGTCTGATTCTCTACTACTTTTTGATAACCCCAAACAATCCCAGTGGTAGTCTCTAAATGCTGTATATACCTGAATACGATCTCCTCTTAAATATCTATATGACACACTGTACAAGTTCAGATATTTTAGTCTTTCATAATAATTTAAATTTTCACTTCCATTGATGCCCTTGGTATATTTCCGTTGTACTCTTTCCAGTTTACATATGCTTGTTTTCTTATAAGGTTTCCATATTGTTATTCCATACTCTAGTCTGGGTCTAATGTAATTAGCAAAGAATGACTTCATCATTTCTGATTTCCTAGACTTTATAAATCTTTTCATACAACCTATAGTTCTATAACTATCATTAAGCAATTGGTTGATATGATTAGACAAACTCAAAGCTGGATCTACCCATATACCCAGGCCCTTAAATGAATCTACAGTTTCAATTACCGTGTGCTATATTAAATAGTCACCTTTCAATTTATGTCTCCCAAATTGTATATACTTTGTTTTTGATGTATTTATCAGTATATTATTCTTCTGTGTACAAATGGTCAATTTAGTCAAGTTATTTTGCAGACATGCCCTATGTGTAACACATAATTTGTTAATCCAGTTTCAGGTTATCTGCATACAAAGTGTAGAACACCTCAGATGAAAAAAATAGGTCTGACACCTAGGGATTCAATAAACTCCATGTAAGCTTCACGCAGAGCCTACACTAAGTTGACGTGTTAGTGCAACACTGTGTGGAGCATGTCAGTTCGCAATTTATATTAATGAGGCGTGGTCCACCGAAGCTAGGTTTCATGGCTTGCAACAGTGTTGCTGGCCACAAAACATTTTAAGCATACTTGGATAGCAATTCTGTGTAAGGTAGAGTACCTAGAGTGTGCAGAGTTGCTTGGAATGCCACAGTGATCACCAGGGCTTTACAAATAGCTGTCATTCTGTTAGTGCAACACATCTGCACAAAGACCAACTTAGTGAGTTGACAAATAACCATTAATAGTGCCATATGTGACATAGATGTCACATAGGAATACATTAGATTGTAACAATCTCAACCTCTTAGAGTGAGAAATGTGGGCAAAGCCATCAAAAAGTGGGGGAAAAGGATGAGAAAATGGGGACAGATTTTTAATACTGCACTTCCAAACTTAGGAAGTAGAATATATAGGTTGTACATTAGCATGAACTTTCTGAGGAGCATGAAATTGGAAACTCAAATGTCAGTTATCAGTTTCTGACTGCACTCTGTAATGACATCTCAATGATTTGCCAGGAAAAAATGTTATTAGTGATTTTTCAGCTTCCTGCTTATGATTGATTGGCTTAGCATTGGATGTCCTGATGGATAGAAGCAAGAGGCTACTCATTGGATATTATGACTTCCTGACTGGCTGGGATTGAATATTGTGATGAACAGAATGTCTAGACTGTATGTATATACATTGGTCTACGGCTCTCTCTATATTATGGACATTGGTTGTTATGGGATTTTAATACATCTTATTGGATGCACGTCATCTCAACATGCTACCTTCCTGTTTCGGTCCAACTGGTTCGTGATTGAGTGTATGAATGAACAAGAAATGGAGTTTTGAGTGCAAATTACTATTGGTCATTTGGATTTACTGCTTTTTATTGATTGGATGGAATGTGGTTTTAAAGAGTTCTATTGGTTTAGAGGGTGAGGATCTGAAGAAGGTCAATGACCGAAAGTGCTTATCCACCCTTGAAGTATTTTACACTTTGTTTTATTGTAGAACTTATTAAAGAATTGGTTTTATCTTGGAACCTGTGAACTGCGAGTTTATTGTGATGTGGTAGTTCATCTTATCTTATTTTTTTGTCTTTCTATGTATGCCATGTTTGGAGGCCTGGGAGTCTCCCAGGCACAATTCTGTGTTTTCTCTAATTGCTGCAGGTGTCTGGTAAAGTACAGACAGATGCAAGCATTGTACTCCATTATTGCTGTGATAAGGGTACAGTACAGCAGAGGTATGACTGCTCTGGTTTTGGATGTGATGTCCATATGTATGATGTGCGTAATGTAGATTGTGTGTGTCACCACTATGGGCATATAGTGATAAAAGTGCAGATTGTTATCAGCATGTATTCCCAAGTCTCACAACACTGTGTTTGAGATTAGAGGGGTGCTATGTATATCATACTTAGCAGGGGTACTTCATTGACAAAGGTGAAAAAGAGTCATTGTATGTTTAAAGTTCAGACCGTGAGTTTGTCACACATCATCAGTCTGTGTCAGCCCCTACTGTAATATGTTACCATCACTGGGGGACTCTATATGAGTGTGTTCAGTTAACGGTCATCTGCAAACCTGGTAAACCACAGGCCATCTACTGTTGCCTGTGCTTCAGGGAAGTATTTCTCAAACAGTTGAGGGCCCAGCATAGATCCTCATGGTATTCCACTGGTGAGTGTGATAGTGGTGGAGGTGCAGTCCCTAACTTTGAGATTTTCTGCTCTGTCATTAAGCCAGTTGGCTATCCATCTAGTACTGTATGGCCTAATTCCCAGATTGGAGATCTTTACTATGAGATATGAATGTGGATAGTGTCAAAGGCCTTGGATAACTCACCTTAAGCAGTATGTCCTGTTATCCCTCATCCAGGTCTTTGGGGTCAGTATCCAAAAAGTCCACAAGGGTCAGTAAGCAAGATCTACCCCTGACAAAACCAAAATGGGTAGTGTCAAGTGTGTTGAAGATCACCTAGGTCCCTTTGGATATGGTCCATGCTGATTCCTGCACCAGCCTTGCAGATAAGGCTTTTTAGTTGTATGGGTCAATAGTAGTTCCAGACTGATGTGCATTGCATACCACTCAATATTATGTATTACATTTTGTAGTGTGGTAGATATATGTGTGGAAAAAGTACTGATACCTCACGGTTGTAGTGGTTGGGGAGGTGCCAACACATGGATGTATTTCAAATTTATGACATGTAGTTAGATAGAACACTCAGTTTGTAATGTTTCTACATGTAAGTTCATGTCACACAAAGGAAATGGACAGTAAACAGAAATACAGCATAATATATAAATTTCCATACTGTGGCAATCAGCGCGTTTGTGCAATGGTTAGTAAAGTGCATACACATGCAAGATAAACATGTCTGTGCACTGCTAAGCAGTACGTAAACATAAGCCACATTGCTAAAGTCTGGCAGTTAGTATTGAGTCTCTGGAATATCACTAATTACTAACCACCAGACGTTTGCAATGCTGGAGAAGCAATGGATCCCTTCACTTTTTGGGCTCCATGTTTGCACAGAGATGCGCATTGCTCACTAACGGTGAGTGGTGGCAAACAAGTGCAGTTACCCCGCACAATGCCGCTTTACACCACTGCAGTATGCCAACACACAGCAACACATCTCATATAAACAATTCATGTCATTGTATTATCACTCTGTAATGGAAAGTATTTTAAAGTATGACATACACCTGTTTTCGAACCCAACATCTGGACCAAAAAAGGAATATATCAAGGCATTAATATGTGCTGCCACAAAGTTAGTTAAGTAGCAGGTGTGTTTAATAGACTCAACACTAACTGTCAAACTTTATCAATGTGGCTTGCATTTGCACACTGCTTAGTTATGCACAAACTTGTGTACCTCACATATACACTTTGCTAACCATTGGGCAAATCTGCTGCTTGCTGCACTATGGAAAACTACATATTATTAAGTATTACTGCTATTTATTGTCCATTTCTTGTGTATGGCATGATGTTACATGTGGAATCATTAAAGAAATGAAGGCCCTTTCTCACACTATGTCACATATTTACAAAACAACGATGTGTTACACCCCCCCCCCCACGCACACACACACAAGCACTGCAACTCTGGTGTCTCAGTACTTTTTCCACACATATATCACCTAGACTGCAGAAAGTAATATCAAATGTGTTATATACAATGCACATCAATCTGATAACATGCAGAACTACAACTATTGACCTATAAACCTAACAAGACTTATATACAAGGCTAGGGAAGGGATCAGCATGGACCTTATCCAGAAAGACACAAGTGACCTTCAGCACACTTGAGTTGACCCATGTTATGTTTGTCAAGGATAGGTCTTGCCTATTGAACCTTGTGGACTTGTTTTATACTGACCCGAAAGACCTGGATGACAGATACCAGGACATACTGCCCATGCTCAGTTATCCAAGGCCTTTGACAATATCTCTCATTCATGTTTCATAGTGAAAATGTCCCATCTGGGAGTTAAGCCATACAGTGCTAGCTGGATAGCCAGCTGGCTCATCAACAGAAAACACACTCTCAAAGTTGGAGACTACAAACCCCCACTAGCCACTTACCAATGGAGTACCCCAAGGGTCTGTGCTGGACCCTTAACTGTGTGGAAACTACTTCCCTGAAGCACAAGCAATGGTAGATGGCCTGTGGTTCATTGTGTTTGCAGATGATGGACGCACTTATATAGACTCCTCCAATGATGGTAACATATTACAGAAGGGGCTGACAGAGACAAATGATTGGCACCAAACTCACAAACTGAACCTTACTGCAAACAATGCCTCATTGTCCCCTTTGGCAATGAAGTACCCATGCTAGTTATGATATACTTAGCACCTCTCTCAGCTCAAACACAGTGTTGTGAGACTTGGGAACACATGTTGATAGCAATCTGCACTTTCCTCACTATGTGTCCATAGAGGTGACACACACACACACACACACACACACACACACACACACACACACACAAACACACACACACACACACAAACACACACTGCATTGCACACCTCATACATATGGAAATCACATCCAAGACCAGGGAGATTATAGCTATATTGTATTCCACCATTATCAGACCACTAATTGAGTACAAGGCTCCTTTCTGTCTGTACCTCACCAGACAACTGCAGCAACTGGAGAAAAAATAGAGGTTTGTGACTGGGAGAATGCATGTCCTCCAAACCTCATATACATAGAAAGTCTAAAAGACCTGTCACTGTACTCAGTATCCTGCACACTCCTGAGAGGTGACCTATGCCTGACCTGCAGAAAAGTCTCAGACCCTACCCTACTGGAAATTCTGGACATCTGCAAATCAAATGGGACAAGAATAACTTTCCCTAGGATTCTCAACTTAGCCTGTGACATAAACTGAACATGCTGAGGAGACAGATATATCCCCCAGTGACTCACACTCCTCTGTAATAGGCTTCCACTGGATGTGAAGCAGTGCTCCTCAATGGCTATGTTCAAGCGCAGCCTTCACTACTGGTTGGGTCATTGTAAAGTCACCTGTGGGCTGGCACCTATGTCCCTCATACACAGGCTCATTTGTTGCTGCTCACAAAATCACTCTGCTGACAACGGCCATCTAAATATGCTTAATAAGGGTACTTGTGTTTTTACACAGCTAGGTTTCTATTGTCTCATGTAGCCATGTGCTCCCAAAACTTACAAATACAATATGTGAGAGATGCAAGTATACAATGAATCTATAATAAATGCTCTCCTTCTCAGTTAACAGCAAACCAGATATCAAACAGGTTGTCAGCACATACACTTCACCTCCTCAATAAACCAAGTGCACAACACATAAACCCACATATGTAGAGGCACTTATTAGAAGCTTACCAAAAGAGCAGAAAACTCTCAAATGCAAACTTTCTGCGCACATTATAGTCCCAACAGAATCTACTACACATTAAACCAAACATATCAGTGTCTCACCCATTAAGCCCTTAAGGCAAAACACCTCAAAGCCAATATCTTGGTCATAGGTGAATCCAAAATGAGACACACAGATGTTCCCCTCACCAGATTGTACAAGGAGAAAGGCATGGTCAGCTGCCTGGCAGGTGCCAGGATCCACAAAGACATGCACGCACTCAAGTCTCTCAACAACAAGCACAGTTACACCTCTGTCATACTCCATGTTGGAGTAAATGACTTGGGACATACCTCACTGGACTATATGAAGAGAGATATGACTAACCTCTCAGATTATGTGTCCCAGACAGGTATGTCCATAGCCCTAAGGAGCATTCTACCTTCACCCAGGATGATGCCTCAATACAAACAAAATAATTATTGACTTCAACAATTGGTTTAGCTAATGGTGTCACTCTAGGGGGATCCAGTAGTTGTCAGCCTGGGATGATATGGTTGACAGACCATGCTGCTTTGCCAGGGAAGATCTTCATCTGTCACCTTTTGCCTTTTGGTTACGGGCCAATGTACTTGCCTCCTCCATAGTGCCTTTTTTAGGAAATGTCATAAGAACAAAATTCCTGACATAAAAATATCCTCAAAAGACGAATCCAAGGTTATGTTGCTTAAGGCTAGGAGTCTAAATCAGAAACTACACTCAGTGGAGGCACTTCTTACTTGGGAAGATGTTGATGTTTGTGCAGTCACAGAGATGTGGTTTAGGGCTGCAGAGAGTACTGTGGCTAGGAAAGACTGTTATGTCTTCCACACATTTAGACTGCAAAATGAACATGAAATAACCAAAGCAGGAAGTGTATCCACCTTCCTAAAAGGCAAATACACCTCAAGACTGGTAAAGCAGTATGACTCCCTAGAGTTACTCCAAGTCCAGCTAACTGTAGGAAAGACCCATCTCCTCCATGTCATTGTTAGCTACATGTCCATCAACATGAACCACGAAAACCACACAGTGCCTTCCTGGACCTACTTGAGTCACTCATAATATAGCCAAACACCCTAGGCATGGGTAACTTTAACTAACCTTCAATTGATTGGGGTACATATATGACCTCAAACATGCTTGCTTTAAGGTTTCTACATTTTGTAAACATGAATGCTCTGGAACAGTTAGTCCACACCCCAACAAGGGGCTTGAATGTCCTTGACCTAGTACTTAACAACATGGGAGACAACTGCACCATCCCATGAGTGACTCCCTCCCTGGTAAGGCCTGACCATAAATCAGCCACATTCAATGTAACAATGGTATTTGACCCCCCTCAGGATCCAAAAGATTGAAAATTTTCTCCAAAGCAAACTATAGCCTCCTAAGCAATGGTATAAATAGTTTCAAACTTCCTGGGACCACTGACAGTAAGGTGTACACAAATGCCCTGAATAAACACCATTACAAGTGTATAGACTTAGCTGTACCAGAACAGATCAAAACTTGCTCATGACAAAACAGGCCGCCCTGGTGGACATCGACAATAAATAGAATATACAACAAGAGAAAGAAACTGATGTCCAGGAATAAGAGGGAACAGTCTCAGCAGAAGAACACCCTCTATAGCTTGAACAAGCAAATTAGGCATTTGTAAAGTCGTCTAAAGCTAATTATGAAACTAAATTAGCACCCATAGCTAAGGATAATCACAAGGCATTCTTTAGCTATGTCTGTAATGTAAAAGGGAAGGCCCGGTTTTGCACCAAATTCAGAGTGGATGGTGTCATTCATACTGAAACTGAAGACATAGCCAACCTGTTAGCAGACAGGTTTGGCAAAAATTTCACATCTCTGTCTCCACCAATCATACCCCAAGCATACCTGTTAACAGTTCCCTACCTATTATCTCCAAAGAACAGGTCATAATTGCACTTGTCAAATTGAAAAACACAGCCTCTATAGGACTGAGTAATATCCCAGGCTGCTTATTAAATGGTCTAAAGCAAGAGTTAGCAGAACCACTGGATACTCTCTTCAACTACAGTCTAAGTACTGGCTTTGTCCCAGCAGAGCAGAAAACAGCAACTGTAATCTCCTTGCACAGAGGGGGTGCCTCAACCAACCCGGGGAACTATACACCCATAGGCCTGACCAGCCTTGTCTGTAAGACCATGGAGAGAATCATCTTCGACCTTATCAACAAGGACATTGGTCCTTCAATCTCTTCACCTGACCCAGTTTGGCTTTATTAAGGGCAGATCATGCCTGTTAAACCTAGTGGAATTCTTTGACAGTGTCACCAAAGCCCTGGAAGAAGGAAAATCAGTACATACCGCCTATCTTTACTTGACCAAGGGCTGTGACACAATCCCTCACTCAAGCATCATTGTGGAACTCACCCAGCTGGGGATTAACTAATAGGTTATTAGATGGGTAGCCAACTGGCTCACCAACAGAATGTATGCAGTCATAGGTGGGGATTCCACCTCTACCAGAGACTTATTACCAGTGGTGTCCCACAAGGGTCTGTGCTGGGCCTCCTACTGTTTGGAATGTATTTCTCAGAAAATTAGGGGAAAACAGATTACCTGTGTCTCACCAAGTTCACTGATGACTGCAAACTAGGTGGAATCATTGAATCCCCAAATAACATCTACATACTACAAAATGAGCTTATATACATAAATGATTGTTGTCAGAGCCAAAGACTTAAAGTTAACCAAAAATGAACTATTATCCCTTTCAGCAAAGGAGAAGTCCCTGCAAATTACATTATTAATACTACCTCCCTATGTTCCAACCCAATGGTGAGAGATTTGGGAATGCACATTGATAGCAACCTCAATTTTGATCATCATGTGTCCACAGTGGTAAGGAAGGCCTTTTATGTTGCACACCTCATAAGTAAGGGCATAGCATCCAAGACTAAGGATGTTATAACTTTACCGTACTCATCCCTTATCAGACCAATAATAGAGTACAATGCTCCCTATTGCATGTATCTCACCAGACACCTGCAGCAGCTGGAGAGACCACAGAGGTTTTTCACTAAGAAAATACAGGGACTTCCAACACATTACCTACATGGACAGACTGAAGACACTGCTACTGTACTCTGTATCATACAGACTGCTGAGATGTAACTTGTGGCTGGCCTACAGAGCAGTCACAAACCCTGTCTTAATGGAAATGCACCTTCACAAATCAAACAGGACAAGACTCGCTCACTCTGTGGATCTTAACCTAGCCTGCAACATCAACAGGACATGCTGGAGAGACAGATATGTGTCCCACAGATTGCCACTCCTATGGAACAAACAAACTCCCAGTTCACATGAAACTGCGTTCCTCAGTGACCCTATTTAAGTGTAACTTGGAGAATTGTATGAAAAATCGTAAAATGACTCTTGGGGGGGGGGGGTTCACCTATGTCACTGTTAGACAGGGCCAACCAGTGCTGATCATGGATTTGCAGATATGGACTACATATCTTGGTCTATAAGTGAGCAATGGTACAACCTGGGTAGGTTTGACAAGGCCCTAGAGCCTTTAGCCTAGTAACCTTCTATGAACCTATGAACCTAGGGCCATTATTATGGTAGCCTCAGATGAACCTGTGAAGCTATGAACCTATGCAGGCTTGCCAACATCTTGTCTCACACGTGGGCTGTTGATGTCATGTACTATAAGTTCAGCTGTAGTCTTAAAAAAGTCAACTTCTGCCTTGGCACTTGCATTAAGTACTGTGCTCTGCAGTCTGTGTACTTAGATAGGTAGGGTTTCTATTCTGACTGCAGTCAACTGTGTGGATGTCTGTACTCTTGCTTAACATTACAGACAGCCTTTTACTTCAGCATGTGGGACATTGTTATTACCACTTTCTCAACAGACACTGCTGATATCACCGGCTATATCAGATTTTTGGATAGGCAGTCATCCCATGAGAACATGGTCAGACAGACATCACCTCATCCTGTACCAGATAGTGTACAGTGACATGACTTTTAAACTATCCACATACATCATAGCATGGTTTGTAGGCTGTGTTTTATCTTGCTGAGGAAGCCCTATGGTCTCTCCAGTGTCTGCATGTGCCTGGTGATGTACATGCTACAGAGAGCATTATACCATAGTACTGTTCTGATGAGGTTTGACTACAGTGCTGTCATACAATCCTAAGATCTGAATATGATGGTGTGACTTATGATGTTCACCATACGTTTATCCTGGAAATTATTAAAGAGAGAAATTAGAATGTAATGATACATATTGCAGTTTCTGACTTCATAACCCTTACACGAGCATTCACTATGAAGTTGTGAAATTTTGATGCTATCAACTGTCTAACTTGCCAAGGCCAATATAAATCAAAGGTACAACGACCAATTCAACAGCACAAATGCAGATATACTAAGCACTAAGTTTACTAAAAACCCTGAGCATCAGGCACAGCTTTTGTATCCCTGAATCCAAAAGAGAGAAAACAGGGATATGGCATAGTTATCATCACTTACACAGGGAGTTGTGTGTGGCAGGGGGGGCAGGAAGCCTAGGTTAACATAAAAGGTCAGTAAGTGTGTATGAGTAAGAAGGATAAGAAGGCAGACATTGAGATAAAACAACAAATGGCCAGTGAGACAAAATGAGCAACTGTCATGTGTGTGGCCATGTGTGTATCTTCAGGGGTTCTCCAGGTGAAATTGGTGTGTGAGTGTCTGCATGAATACAGCCATGCTGTGTGCTAGCTCTATGTCTTGGTCTTTGGACTGGTGTGAGCCATGCATGGTAGAGGTGGCAGTTCATTGTTGTTGTACCTGACCATAAGAACTGGCTCTGCCAGGAATTCTACTGGCACCTCCATGCCCAACGTGAGTTGCAGTGCTGCTACCTGAACATAACTGATGTCTGCTGGATGAGCTCCCCTTTATGGGAATGCCCATGACCATGATCCCATGGCCTGCCACATCTGCATGTGGACAGCACACTCACTGATGGAGTAGTGGAAGTACTGATACTATGGGAGCGTGACTGGGAATGGCCACATTGGCTGACAGCAGATGATGTGGCTGATCTACACCCATGAGGATGCTGTTACCCTCTCAGCAGATGCACCATCACAAACACTGCTCATTCATTGACAGACACTCCTTGGTCTTTCACAGACACCCCTCATTCTAACGTGTCATTCATCTGATCCAGTGAATTGGCAACATGGTGGAGGCAGTCACGCATGTCAGACTGTGCCACATCCACAACCTTGAACATTTCTTTGAAGCATCTATAGGAACATGCCTGTGCCTCCATGACAGCCCTAAACATATGCTGAGTGGCATGGGAAATGCCACCTGCACCAGGTGGAGGAGGGACAGCAGGCCTCCTCTGAGCACCCCTATCGATCCTCCTGTGTGGCACCTCACCCACACTTTGGCTATGGCCAGACTCAACAGACACTGAAGCCGCAGTAGCCACCCTTCCCTGATCAAAGTCCTCACCCTCCACCTGTCCAATATCCATAGGTTCAGTGGACTGACTAGGTGTAGGCCTACTGGCTGTGTCTGATGGAAATGCAGGGGATAGCTGTATGTCAACCACTGTATCAGATTCAACCTCTGCATCCCCCTGACTGTATCTCAGTTTGCCCACCATCATCATCAGAGTCTGTTGATACACTGACATCAGGTAGCACAGGGCTCATACTCCCACTGTCATGATTACCTGTGACAAAAAGCAAGAAGCTCAGGAATACATCAATACCTGCACTACCATGGTGCAATTTATGCTAACAAACTAACAGTGCTGCCACTATTACAGATGGTACAGCAATACACACAATAGGCCTGAGATCAAAATCACACACTACAATATTTCTTTAAATTGCTCAGCAGTACTGACATAAAAATATTTGGCTTACCATCTGAGGAAGACACACTGAGCTGTAGTCCAGATGGTCCTAGAAGAAGTTAAGCAAGAGGTAAGGGCAAGATCATCACAATTAACGGTAACACAGGGGGTAATACATTTACCCCTTTACATGTGCATTAACTCTACTTTTAACATGAACATGGCTGACAACTCCAACCTAGAATAAGTTAAGCAAGAGGTAAGGGCTAGATTATCACAAATAACAGTTACACAGAGGGAAATACATTTACCCCTTTATATGTGCATTAACTCTACTTTTAACAAGAACGTGGCTGACAACTCCAACCTAAGCTTATAACTATAGCAATCTTCAACCACCCACCCCCACAAAAAAAACATGTGACACATAATTAACTTATTACTTTCAATTGTTTTAGTATACAAAAGTATTCAAATGTTCAGATGACATACCTGGAAGCTCATCCTGGAATGTGCTTGCTGTCTTGGAAGGTGTTGCACTCACATCCAAGACCTGCTGTATTGCACTCTGCTGGGAGATGTCTGGATCTCTGATATTGGCCAGAAACTTTCAATGGAAGTTAGTGGTGGTTCCCTAGCAGGCCTTCCCCTGGTAATCGCTTGGTCATGGCCTACTGCAGCTGCTTGCCTCCGTGAAGGTGTAATCATGTCAGTGGCCCTGTGTTGCACCTGTTCATATGTTCTGCCATGGCCGACTACAACACTGACATCCTGGACAATCTGCTGCTGTATTCTCATCCTACATGCCATATCTCCCTGCCACCTTTCCAGGAGAAAAGCACCATGTTGCCTAAACCCATCAACTATTACTTGTTTTCTGGCATCAGTGAAATGGGGGCTCCATGGCTTGACACACCTGAGTGACGTACTCATAGGTGTCCTAAATGACAAAAGAAGCATAATAAATATAAGTATTACATAACTACAAAATAACTGTTTACAGATAAAACAGAAATGATAGCCAGTCAGTATTACCCAATGGAGAATCATAAAACAGTACAGAGATCTGAAATGCTAACAACAGGCAGGATGCAAACAAGGAGAGTAACAAGAGCAACATGTTTGTGCCATAACAGAAACTCATCTTTTCTCCCCCTACAAAAGAACAGTCCATTCTTGTTTGTGCCATAACAGTAACTCAATTTTGCTCCCTCCCCTCCCACAAAAGAACAGGCACGTGATCCATTTTGCTAACAAAACATCTTTGAAATGCTAAAAGTGCTATCAAAGGACCTGTCCCTGAAACATTTGCACATATTTATCACACAACATTCCATTTCCATGTATTGGCAATCATGTGTACCTCTGAAATGGCTTGACAAACATGTTCATGCCATCGGTACACTTCTAACTAATGCATACAGATAAATGTGCAAAAGCCTTTGCTTCACATTATTCTGATATAAATTCCAGCATATGCAGTATGTAGGTGACAGAATGGGAGTATACCTGCTGAAGTTCAGAACTCTGTACAGAAATATCCTGAAGAAAAAGCATTTTTGCAGTCTTCAAAACATATAGAACTCTCCTCACCATCAGTCTGGCTAGCCACACAGTTGCCTTTTTATATGGTGTAGATTATTAATGGATTGTATCTGTCTTTGTCTGTGTTTCATAGATGTTAATTACAGCATAAGCAGTGGAACTGCATGCTAATCAACTAATCCAGCATGGTAGAGCTATTCAACAAGCTATAAAGCATCCATGTAGACCCCATGCTGTTTTTTTCTTGAGGACTTTAAAGCTTTTGGAGTACAGACACAGAAAGTCTACACAGATGGAATGTTTGGGGCTGCTGCTGCTTTAATCCATTTGTATGTGCTACAGGCTGAAGCCAATGCTGCTGATGCTGCTACTGACAATAGGCCTAGGCCAAGAAGGAGAAGAGTTTTCAGGATCCATTTAACTTTTCACAGCCTACATGATGTGGAAATTGTAGACTGCTACAGGGTGGCCAGGGACACACTACATGAACTGTGCAACCTCTGCCACTCTCATCTCAGAGCTAGAGCCAATCAAGGGAAACCTATTACAGTGGAAACTAAGGTATGTGTATCCCTTAGAATCTTAGCTACAGGTACCTTTCAGAGACCAACAGGTGACATGCAGGGGGGTGCCATAGGCATCATCATCCAGGATCCTCCACCAATTCCTGGATGATATGCTCCAACAGGCCAGTGAGCACATATATTTTCCCCATAGTTCTGAGGTGAGGGCCGTAAATATGCAACAGTTCTTCCAGGGTAGCACACTACCCTGAAGTACTGAGTGCCATAGACTGCACTCATGTAGAAATTAAGGCACCACCTGGTGAACAGGGTAGGCTCTACATTAACAGAAAGGGCTGCCATTCTATTAACTGCCAAGTCATGTGTAATACTAAGGAATTCATCTTGAATGTGTATGCTGTCAACCCTGGCAGGTACCACGGCTCACATAGCTAGTACACCTCCCAACTGTACCAGATGTTTGCTACGGGGGATATCCCACTAAGTCATTTACTGGGGTGAATATGCACTGAAAGTGTGGCTGATGACACCCATCAGAAATGCACATACACCCACAGAAGAACTCCATAATGAGGCACACGTTCAAACCAGAAATGTCATAGAGCATGTGTTTGGGCTGCTGAAGTCATGGTTCCAGTGCCTAGATACATCTGGGGGAGCCCTGCAGTCCAATCTACAGACACGTTAAGAAATATTCACAGTGTGTGTCATGCTACACAACACAATCATGAGAAAACAGCTGCAGCAGGATCAGCAAGGGGAAGGTGCACACATCCCAACACCAATGCCAAGGTCATCACAGCCACAGGCAGATGAGGAGACACAGGGGGAACCACCAGCTGCTGTGGGGGTAGGCAGACATAGGCATGCTTAGTATGCCCTTGCATTGGCCAAGAGACAACGCATAGCACACTCACTCACCATCTAGGGGCATAAAACTGCCTACTCACATACATATATTTATTTTATTTTGCATTTGATTACCGGGAAAGTCCGACTAGACAAAAATCCGTTTTCAGTTGAGGCACGGGGAGAAAAGCTCCAACAGTAATTCACCTTTGCCCCCCCCAAAAGAGCAGTCTATGCTTGTTTATGACATCCAACCTGGCATTCAGTTGTTGGCAACAGTATATCATATTATTCCAAGTTAATATCCTTGCACATTTTAAGGCCAGTGATATAGAATGACTTGCACACTGCATATCTCAGAGTACTTTTCAGATAACTGATGAATAACCAGGAAACATGGGAAGGTAAGACAGAGCTGAATATGTACAAGCAATAATCATAACAGATTGTGTGATAACTAAGTGCACTACATCCAAATATAATATAATAAATGTACAAATAGTTTATGGTTTGATACTGTACATTCTTTTGCAGTTGGTTGTGTGAAGAATGACTTCAGTTCTTTGATAGAAAGCTGTTTGTGTAGGGGAAAGAGGAATAAGGCACCTATCCCATTTTCTGAAGGTCCATTAGAGAGAGAGTTGAAATCCAGACTTATGTAGAAATATGTCCTTGTACTAACATTTTCCACTGTGTATGTCATGGATTGCTTGTTCTCATTGCAACTATTTCTCCCTTCTTTTTTCTTTTCTTTTTATTTGTTTTAGTCACTGTTTATGTGATGCACCATTTACTGCAAACATGGAAACCAGAGAAAAAAGAATGTCAGTTTTGCCTGGGCTTATCTCATTTGTACGAAGCGCGGCAGTGTGCAAACTGGACAAATAGACCAACCAGAAAGTAGACAGAGAAAAACAGAAACCGGATACATTCAGTTAATGTTATTGGGCATCTGACAAACCTGGTGGCACTCCACAACAGTCAACAGCGATATCTTAACAATGATTACAGTAAGATAGGGGATGTCATGTAACTAGTCCTGTGGCAGCAGGTATAAGTGTAGGGCTGGAGTGCAGATGAAGTACATGGTATCCAACTTTTTTTCACTGTTCTGACATTGCAGTTTATAGCAATGAACTGAAACATGAACAGCTTTCATTTCATCTCTCTTGTGGCAACAGGTGTAAGTATAGGGCTGCCATACACATGGTCATGGGTTCAAATACAGCATATTCCATGCACTTTTACTGTTGTTCCACTTCCCATTATAGTCACTCTCACTTATAACACTTTACATAATGTACATGATATTAATTATATGTATGAGGGTTAAGACACTAATATTGTGTCAGTTTATTTATTTATTTATTTATCTATGTATTATCACATTTATTATCAAATGCATGACTGTGGGTATACTGTGTACTATGTTTCTGTAAGCATATTTTTGTTATCTGGATGGGCATAACCTTCACATTTTCCTAGCATACATACACAGCTGCCTGTGTAATTTTTCACTGCTTGCTACTGTTGCCCACTGCTTCCCATTACACAAATACAGGGCTATGGGATGTGAACTGCCATGCACCGTGCTTTTGCAATGGTAAGTGGTGCATAGCATTTTCAAACAGTGTGCACACTCCCAGTAAATGTGATAACTGGAACTGGCAGGAAACCATCAGTCTCCATTGTTCTTGATCCATGGCAGACATGGCAGACATTCATAGAGAGGGTGTGAGATTTAGGGGTCAGAGATGGGGTGTTCAGGAGTCCAAGAATTTTATTGGACTCCTACTGAAACACCACAGTGCCAGGCTACTGCAGGGGAAGTATTCTGGGTCCCAGTATAAGTCAGGAGTCTTTGGATAGTTTGGCCCAGGCTGTAACCAATACCACTAGTATCCCCCACACTGATGAACAATGTAGGCATCACTACAATGACCTCTGGAGGAGGAAAAGGGATACCCTTGACCATTGGATCAGGGAATCTAGAACTGCTGATATCCCACACCCATGTAAGTATCAACTACAGAGAGTATTTATAAGACTTAAAAGCTGAACGTAGGCAAGACTGATATTCATAATGGTATTCTGTTCTGTTCTGTTTTTTCCACAGCTGCCAGGGAAAGGGAGGTCAGTGTGAAAACCCATGGTGCTAGATTGGTGAGGATGAGAGAAGCATGTGGTATGTATGCAACAGAAGAGTACTGTTATTGTAGCATTAAAAACTAAAGATAGCTGTTTTGGTATTTTATAGAGTTGTTTCAAATTGAGCTTGCATATCTCAACTGTAAAGGCAAGTATACATGCATTAGTCTGACAGTACTAATATTATCTCTTTTTTTCTCACCCCAACCCTTATCTATCTTTTTTATTTTTATTTTATTGTATTATGTTTTTTATTTTCTGTTTTATTTTATTATGTGTCATCAAAATGTGTCTATGTCATCTGTGTGTACCACATCATGAAATGCTCCCCAACATAGTGGTTTAGGCCTGCCCCACAGGATCTGCCTGCCCCCACTCCACCAGCTAGGGCACAGTTGCCTAGCATGCCTGGTATCCAACCTGACAGCACCTCGTCTGCTGCTCCTGCACTACCTACCCCCTCAGGTAATCCTTACCCAGAGGATAGTCCAATGGTTCCCTCTGGAAGAGGCAGAGGTGGTGAGTTTATCACCTGTGATGAACTCCCAGGTATGGTGTGTAGGGTTGTGTACCTAACTGTTGATGCATGCCTATGCCAACTAGAGAGGCTGCTCTCCCTCATTTTATGTAATACCAGGAAGAGGAAATGCAGATGTCAGACACTCCAGCCAGCAGTGGAGTGAGGGGACAGGGATGACAGTCCAGTAGTTGAGGACTCTATTCTCACTGACAACCATCTTGACAATCATGGGTTTTGGATGTCCCTACCCTCACCCCAACCATGGTGTGTACCAGCCTCTTGTGTCCATCACCATCCCTGTGTCTTGCCTTGTCTGTGATTGCTTCCACACTTACCAAACTTACCTAACCCAGATGTATTTACCTTCCTTCCCCAACATTCTTCTCTCTCTCAAAAAAAAGAATGGTTACGTGTCCCACAAAAAAAAATGATATATACATAGCTGTCCATTTCACACACATGTCTTCTTGACACATTTGATTGAGTCCAATTGGCTATACAATGTGATTATGTTGTGGTCACCCCTCTCTGTAGAGGTGACAGCCCAAATTCAACTATTATTTTGCACATATGATCAGTTTTTACTGTTGACGAAAAGGATAGCTATGGTTCTTTCCTACCACCTTCCTGCACATTCCTGTATTGCTTTCCCTTTGTTCTTCCCCCTGCTTGCTCCTCATTTCACCACTGTCCTATTTTCCCCATTTCTTTTCTTTAATACGTTATTACATGATGGTACACATTATGCACCACTGCACAGTAATGGTAATGCAAAAGTAGCTAAAAGTATTAGATACAGCTATAGTCAATCGCAGTACCATCTGACCCCAAAAAAAAATATATCACTGCATTAACACCTGCTGCTACAGAGTCAGTTAAGTAGCAGGTGTATTCTACAGACACAGTACTAACTGTCATACTTTAGCAATGCTGTCACTGGAATAGTTACATGACATTCTCTTACTTACTAATCATTCTTAAGGTCTCCCTTTTACCCTTCATGCAATGTTGCACAAACAAGGCAAGCACAGCCAAATCTTCCATTCATGTCTCTGTTTCCCATGATTGTGCTAAGTACCACATTGTGCAATCAATGGCCAAAAAATAATAAAATAATAATAAAACACTGACAGAGAAAACACAATTTGCTAACAAATGAAGAGGAAGTTGGGTGTTAATGAAACAGAACCTGTGAAATGTGTGGTTCTTACTTACATTTCAGACCTTGATAGACGAACATGTAACAATTTTTAAGTCTAACCTGAAACAGCCACCTAATGTAAGCATTCACAGTTGCCATCCATTAAACACAAACACTGAGGGGGTGCCTGCACTATATTTACATCGGCTACACAGAGCCAAGTAATTTGGATTCAGCAATTCCAATGAGTTCAGACCTCACTTGCATCTTCACTGTGCTGACAACCTTGACTCTACACCACACAGCAACTGTGTAGCTAGGGAAACTGAAAGGGAGCCGAATTGTTTATGTGTTGAACACAGAAGATAATGTATTACTTTGGGATATAGCTGCATGAAGGAGTACTGATTTTTAGATGATATGCCTGAATTTCATCAGCTACATATTGCATATGCTGACATATAGCTATGAGTAGTCTGTTTAATGTTTTTTTTTTAATTTATTTTGATAAGCACACACTTTAACACTTTTATCTACCTACATTACTTACAAGTGTACTGTTCATTTGAGGTGGGAAAGCAAAGCTGCATTTCTGTTATGACACAAAAAAAGGATTATGGTTCTGTTGTTACCCTCCTTTTGTTGCACCCAGTCTGTATTTAATGCTGTCACATGTTAAGATCGTTTCTGTATAAATCTCGCACCTTTTACTTTTTATTCTGTCTGTGTAGACTCCTTTCTGTGGCTGTATTCCAAAAGTTTTGGAATTCACAGGGAACATCAGCAAGGAGTCTACACTGTTGCTTTATAGCTTGTTGCAATAGCTCCACTGTGTTAGATTGGTTAATTAGCATGAAATTCAGTTGCTTATGCTGTAATTAGCATGCAGCAGTGTTTACTTTCTTTGTGCAGGGATGCACGCCTCTACACAGCACTTACTGAACTGAAAACATTCCGCACCCATGTGCGCATCGTGCCACAACATGCACACAGTGAAAAACGACCATGTAGGCTTTATTGAATTACCCTGACAATCTAAACAAGTATGGGCCTAGATCATGGCACTATGGAACACTGTGGCTGTAACCAAGAATTTCACCTGTCCAATTGCTGTATGATACATGCATTGTCATATTTGTAAGCCATGCAGCTATCCATCTTATCAAGGGTACATCAATATCTAGTTGTTCTAATGTATTGTTCAGTATTTTCTGTATTTCCCTGTGAAATGCTGAAGTTAAATCTATATAAATTACATCACTGCACAATTTTTCATTGATAACTGTTATTATATTGTTACAGAACATAATGTTACAGGTCATAATCGATCTTTTTTCAACATATGCATGCTGATATATGGTTTCTAGTCCCAACTTTTCCAAACCTGACAATAACATATCCATTTCCTTCTCCCTTCTTTTTCCACAACATGAAAGTAGACTTAAGGGTCTGTGTGCCTCTGAGTTTGTCATATTCCCCTTTCCCTTAAAGACAGGGTTAATAAGTGCATGCCTCCAGTCTTGAAGAATTTCCCCATATTTGTACAACCTAGTAAACATTAGATATAATGGTACTTGTTGCTGAAGTGTTCTCAGGTCATCATTACTAATTCAGTTTCCTCCCTGTGGTTTGTTGGGATCCAGTTTGCATAGTTCTTTTTCAATATAATCTAATTTGATTTCAGTATCTGAGGTTGCCTGGCCATTACTAGGACAACTTATCACCCCCTTTGTGGAGTCAAACTGTTTTGCATAAGATTTTGTAAATAGATCTATAATCTGTTGTGCTTGATAATACATTTTAGAATCTACACACAGTAAGGACAAGATTCAAAATGCCATTTCCTTCATGGATACTTGACAGATTGTTCCAGGGTGTTTGTATTGACAAAGTCCAAGAATTTCTGTGCTTGTGAACTTGTGGTGGTATAGGTTTCCCAGTTTATAGTTGGATAGTTTAGATCAACCAGGAAAATGGTACTGAGTTTAATACTGAATGATTCCAGTTCATGTTGACTGGCTTAGTGGCTTTCCTATCTCATAGAGGGAGTGCTATAACTAGCTAATATATAGCAGAGGACAATTTTGATTTTATTTAGATATAAAAAAAGATCTGGTGCATTATGTTGCTTTACCAGCCTTGATGTGAGTCTCTTCTGGATGAAGATTGAGACACCTCCAGCTTTTCCCCTCCTGTGCAGTAGCTGGTCTAAATATGTGGTGAGCATTATAGCCCTGCACAGCTAGAGTGCTTTTAACCATTTTAAACCATGTCTCATTCACTACACTGACATCTATTTCCTCCAGGGTGAGAAGGGATTGTAGGGAGTGGAGTTTCTTGTTTAGGCTCCTAGTGTTGGTCAGTAACACCGTCATACTTTTCTTTGCTTGATTCATTATTTTGGTAGATTTATCAGGTTGGCATTGCCTTGAAAGGTTACAGTGGGGATTGACAATATCTTTACCAATAATCAAAAACCTTACATGCAGACCATCCCTGGTGAAGCAGCATGGTCTGTCAATCATATCTTCCCAGGCTAACAAATATTTTAACTCCATTGAATGACACCAAAATCTAAGCCAATTAGTGAAGTCAAGTACTTATTGCCCATATTGAGTCATCATCCTTATAGGTTCATAGGTTCATAGGTTCATACTAGGCTATCTGCCCTAGGGCATTTATAAGCCTAGCCAGAATGTGTTTGGCTTTCGCCACCCATTTTAAATTTATTTTGCTATGCCCTTTTTCGAGGTTAGTATACTGTGCCTCTGTCTAACAGTGACACAGAAGTGATACCCGGGGTAAACCTACGATCTCCCATCCACTCATCAAGATTCCTCTTGAAGAGAGTCAATGAGGGACTCTGCCTAACCTGGACTGGAATTTTATTCCAGAGTGAAGAGAGCCTCTTGGTTATGAATCTGTCCCTCCAGCATGTCCTATTTATTTCAGTGCTGAGGTTCAAGTCTCTCGAGCGCGTAGCTCGATGGGATTTGGATTTTCTGAGGTGCAGCATGTCCATTAATTCCGGGTTGGACATGGCTTTATACGTCAGGCACAGATCGCCTCTGAACAGGCGGTATGCCACTGAGTAGAGCTGGAGTTTCTTTAACCGGGCAGCATATGGCATTTGTTTGAGCCCTTTGATCCTCTTGGTGAGGTACTTTTGGGGTCTTTCCAGTTACTGCAGGTGTCTGGCAAGGTACATCCCAAAAGGGGCATTGTACTTAATTATGGGCCTGATGAGGGATGAGTAAAGAGGCACGATGACCTCCCCTGATCTAGATGTGAATCCCTTCATGATTAGGTGGGCTATATAAAATGTTTTTCTAACCACTTTGGCCACGTGGTTGTCAAATGAGAGATTGCTATCAACTTGGGTCCCCAGGTCCCTAATTACTTCTTCTGTACTTAATGGATTACCACCTATGTGGTAATTTGTGAGCACTTTGTTTTGCCAAAGGGATGACTATACACTTTTGGCATTTAGCTTGAGGCCATGGCTTTGGCACCAGTTGTCTGTTTCTATGAGGCCCTTTTGGAGGATGCTTGTGTCGGCTGGAGAGTCGATTATGGCGCCCAGTTTGCAGTCATCTGCGAACTTGGTCAGCCACAGTCCTTCCGTGTTGGCCTGTACCTCCGAGAAATATATACCGAACAAGAGAGGTCCCAGGACTGAGCCTTGTGGGACACCACTTGTAACTGGTTTGGAGTCTGACATGGCTCCAGCAATTCTAACCATGTGGGTTCTGTCCTTCAGCCAGTTTGCAATCCATCTAGTGACATAGGGGTTTATATTTAAGCTGGTGAGCTTATTTATAATGCCCGAGTGGGGTATTGTATCGAAGGCTTTAGAGAGATCCAGGTAGGCTGTGTGGACCACCTTCCCCTCGTCAATCGCCTTGGTGACTGTTTCAAAGAAATCAACCAGGTTTAAAAGGCAGGATCTGCCCTTAACAAAGCTGAACTGGGTAGGATCCAGTGTCTGTAGGTCCCCAATATCTTTATTTATGAGGTCCATGATGATCCTTTCCATAGCTTTGCAGACTAAGCTAGTCAGGCTTATGGGGCGATAGTTTCCAGGATCCGTTGAGGCACCACCTTTATGGAGAGGGACCACTGTTGCTGTACGCCACTCTTTGGGCACATATCCTGTAGTAAGGCTGAGATTGAACAGTAGTTTTATGTTTGGGTTTAGCTCATCTTGGAGTTCATGCAGGACGCAGCCCGGGACACCGTCTGATCCCATTGATGCTGTGTTTTTTGCTTTGGAGAGGGCAGCTCTTACCTGAGTATCTGAGATGCCAGGGGGGCAGCACTCTGCTGGGATAGATATTTGCCCTTTTGGTGGGGAGGGGGGGGGAGTTTGTGCTGAACCTGTCAGCTAGGATGTTGGCAATGTCTGTGGGTTCAGTGTATTTTTTGTCATTTTGGACTAATTCTGAGCATATCTGGGAATTACCACCCAGGTTCCTAACATAACTAAAGAAAGCATTGGAGAAGGTAGGCATGCTGCTCAGTGCTAGGCTCATATTTGGCAGGGACACATAGACTGAGAGCTCCATCATGTCTCTCTTAATATAGTCCATTGAGGTACATTTCAAGTCATTGACACCCACATGACAGAGTCATACTGGTACATGTTGCTCAAGGGCTTGAGTATATGTGTGATCTAATGGATCCTGGCACCAGACAAGCAACTAACCATCACCCTTTCCTTGCTCAGCCTGGTAAGAGGTACATCTGCATATCTTATAATGGAGTCACCTATAACAAGAATGTTTGGTTGGTTAGATACGTGCCTTACAGGTTCAGCATCTGTGACTATGGAACTTTGGAGTTACGCTTCAGTTGCTGAGTGTACTTTGGACCTGTGTTTTATTTTGGAGATCTTTGAGGTTTGGGCAAGTTAATCATTAGAACCTCAGCAAATGTTGGATTATGTGTATTGTGATGGCTTTGGTGAGGTGTGGTGTGTGGTGTTTACTGACAATTTTATTGTCTGAGTTAACTGTGTGTGAGATTTTTGATTCCAATGGTATTATATATGTACATCTCTTAAATAATGTTTTTTTGTGTAACTTGATTCCTATAAACAGGATCTTTTTTTATTTTTAAACACCTTTATTGAATTATCACTTGTGACATAGGCAAATTTACATTTATACAAAAGTAATCAAACTGTATTAACAAACATTATACTTCACATATATTGCTATAGGTTCATAGGTTAGTACTAAACTAACTGCCCTTGTGAGCCATTTTAAGCCTAGCCAATTATCCCTTGTGAGACTCAAATCCCACACCTTGTGTTTGTAAGGCAAACACCTTAACTATTAGGCCACCCTCCCAACTATATCATGTAACCTAAGCAACATTACATAAAATATGAATTTCCTGCTCTCTTTTTTTAAACAAGAAACATCTTTATTAAACCATCTCTTATGACATAAGCAATCATACATTTATATAAATGAAAACAAAACACACCAATACAATCCTAGTTGCAAGCATTCTACATCACAAACCATACTAACACACTCTAATTTGCAACATTATACATCATTTATTATCTACCCAGTAATTTTCAGTCAAACATTACATAGCTCATTTAAGTTCTGCCTTCTTTTAAACCTCATTTCTCCCCTGTATGTATTGTTCCCACAATTCATATTTTTTCTTATGAAGTTTGACCTACCCTTTTCTAAAGATCTCATTTCCAGTTGTTTTATCTCTATTACTATATTCACTACTTAATATAGTTGGTTTAGATTTTGATTTTGATTTTCTAGTAATTGTATTTTTGGTAGCCACTATTATTAGACACAGCAAGGCCTTACCATGTCTAGGCAATTCCGATTCTATATCATAGCTCAGAAAAATAATCTCCCTCGTCACACCAATCCACCCACCCTGCATCTCTGACAGTGCATCCCGCAGGGAATCCTTAAAGTCCACCAACCCACTGCACTGCCAGAAAATATGCTCCCAAGTGCCTCTTTCTTCCCCATCATACCTCAAACATTTGCTGTCTACCTGAGGAAAAAATTCTCTGGAGTCTACTTGGATTATAAAAATATCTATGTAAACATTTCCAAGCAAAAATCCTAAATCTTTTAGATTTTGTTGCATATTTGGGAGACATACATATATCTTCCCATTGTTTTTTTGTGAATTGCTTATCCAATCTCTCTCCCCAATTCGTTCCAACCTCCTCTGATTGACTCTTATACTTATCATGCAATATTTTACATGCTCTACTACTTATTCCTTTTGTAATGGTAGCTTCTGTTCTAGATTCTACTAAAAACAGCCCCCCTATTTCTTTCTTTTTGCATATACTCTAATATCAATCGTTGATAGGGAAGGCAATCTGTAATCTGCAGCCCAAATAAATTCTTGGCCTCTTCCCATTCTATTACCTTTTCCTCTCTAGTTATTTGCTCCCAATACCTTGGTTCCTTTGCCAGTTTTCTCCAATAAATTCCAGCCCCTTCTTGCCTATTGTCTATATCCCTAATTGCAGTCATCCCTATCAGCAGAATCTCCATTCTCCATTCCCGTGTTGGCTTAGTTCTTAGAATACTTTCTGCTACTTTATGTATATAATATTCTGTATGATTATTGTTATTCTCCTTAAAAGCCTGCATCCAAAATCCTAGTCTTTCCTTGTTTCTTGAGTTTCATCCCTGTTTCAGCATCATCCCTTTCCACTTTGAATTATAGTTTTCTACTTGTGCTATGTATAGGAGCCTTAACTGTGTAGCTCTGAAATACCCCTTCAAATTGGGTAATCCCAATCCGCCCTGTTCTATGGGAAGAATCAGCTTATCCCACTTCACTCTTGCCATCTTCCGCTCTCAGATAAAGTCGTTCAGCTCTTTTTTAATTGCTATCCACAACTTCTCCTCTGGTTGATAAAAATATGCCTGACCTGTGTGTAAGACAAAAGGAACTATTGACTGCTTGTATGTTACTATCTGTATCCATATAACAAAGCTTTCTTTTTATCAGTTTTTGTATTATCTTTTGTTTAGTTTCTTCCCACATATCCTTAGCTAACACACCAGAATCATTTTTAATCCATACTCCTAAATACTTAATTTTATTATGTCTCTGTAAATATGGATATCGCTGAACCAATTTGCGCGTGGGTACATAATTTACTGATGTTGCCTTTGTTTTAGCTTCATTTATTTTGTATCCCAAAAAGATAGGAACCTGTCTCAAAATATTCTGCAACACTGTAATGTATGTTTTTGGTTTTGTCAGGTATAAAATAATATCATCTGCAAATAGAGCCAGCTTTTCTTGACTACCATACCAATTATATCCTTGAATTTCTGAGTCCCTTATTTTCTGTGCCAGTGGTTCTAAATATAATGCAAATAACAAAGGGGAAAGAATACACCCCTGTGTGGTTCCTTTGCTGAAGCAGAAATTATCAGGGAGGACTCTACCTGCTTTAATTTTCACCTCTGATCCTTCATATATTCTCCTAATCAACCTTATAATTTTTTCAGGAAATGCAAATGCTTCCATTGCCCTGCTCACAAAATCCCAGCTTACTCTGTCAAATGCTTTTTCTGCATCAAGACCCACTACCAACAATGGCATTTTCTTACATTCTGCTTTCCTCTGGACCATCAATGTTCTGTTAATGTTGTTAAATGTTTGCATCCCTTCCACAAAACCACATTGATCCATATCTATCCATTTTGGCATCACTCTTGTAATTTTTTTAGCCATTACAGACATAAACACTTTATAGTCATGGTTTAATATTGAAATGGGCCTGTATGAAGCTAGGAATGATGGAGCTTTACCCTATTTAGGTATTATTACAGCTACCACTGCTTTCTTCCAGGATGTTAGTACTTCTGCTCCTCTTAAAATACTGCTAAACAAAACCTTCCAGATCTTGGTCATCAAGCAGCGTGAGACAATTCTCACACTGTCTCAAGATACCTATCTCTATCAAGCTGGCTACAGATGTTTGGGGAAGTGTTGGTCCATGATTTTGATAGGACTGTCTTGGGGAATAGGGGTGACTACAAGTTCTGGGAGTTTTGCTTGTTTAGGATGATGTTTGGGTGGACTTGTTACTAAGGCATGGGAGAAATGCCTACTTATCTGGTCACTGGTGTACTGCAAGTCAAGGTATGTTTATTTTCCCTTGGCATGAGTAATTTGAACTTCAGACCTGGACTTCTAATCTTGTATAGATTTTGCAGGTCTCTTATAGGGAAAAAAGCTGTTGCACAGACAACCCACTATAGAGTAAGTTCAATGGCAGTGTGCACTGAGTACAGTCAGTGCTTTCCCCCTTCTTGATGAAAAGCTCTTTTCTCACAGTTTATGGTTTTCCATGCTTATCAGAATCTTGAATAAAAGACCCTGGGTTGGTGCAGCTTTGTGCAGGTTAGAGCAGACAAGCTAGAGAAGGATCCAGTCAAATGAAGCTAATAGTGGAGTATGTGAGTACTAAATCTGTAGCAAATCACAGTTCATTAGAGATTAACCAGTAACATTGCTTATACAAAACATAGTAATAAATGACTAAATCAGACCTAGAGCCTGCAGTAATTAATAATTCTACCAAACTTGTGATTGAAAGTATAAGACAGAAGTCTCAGACTGCCTTTAAATACAAGCAGTTAACTTTTACAAATAGGCAAAACACAAAATCCAAGAGGTTCCAAAACAAAAACAAATCCAAGGCAGAATGTTGCAAGCAGCAACTGTTTTATTTGGATATTCTGAAGCAGTTCCGATAAGGGACAAAAGCGCTTAATATATATGTAATTTGTTTGTTTTGGTTTTAAGTGGTTTTACCAAATAAAACAGTTGCTGCTCATGACCTTCTTCCTTGGACTTGTTTTGGTTTTGGCACTTTTACAAATAATTATAGTTATGGAGACATAAGTGGAGTATAATGCATAAACAATACTCAGATCTTGCAATAATTTACAATTCTCTCACACATGGAAATAAAGTACAAGGCTAAAGTCATAGAAGAAATAATTATTTAAACAAAATGAGACAACTGGCAGAAATTTCAGAACTAAATGTATCAAGTTGAAGGTAACTCTAAATACAACTCAGATAGCAAGAGTCAAAGTCAAAGATGGCTGACTGCTCATTTAATATAAAATACCAGGAGGGTGGAAATAGCTTAAAGCTCTATCCAGTAGTGATTATCTTCCTTGAAATGCAGACATATCCTATTGTTACTGGTATCATTGTACTGGCATTGTATTGCTCTAGAACCTTCAGTTTTTAGCTGAAATAAGTTTGAACCCATTCATTCTGATGAGGTCACTCATTTGGTTTAATATATGAGACTTCATTGTGATCCAGCTAACCCAATCAATTCCTGTCTTGATTTTCTGGGATCAATCATTTTCTGTATTTGTCAGTCTTTCTTAGCCATTAAAGAGCCATTGATGATCCCTGTTCTCAGAAAGCTATCTCTGAATCCTAACATTCTTGAAAATAATTACCCAGTTTCTAACCTTACATTGATAGGTAAGGTTATATAAAAGGGGTTTTTGGATGCATGTGTTCCTTCTTTACATCTTACAGTCCTTTTGGCCTTTGTCAGTTAGGTTAAAGATCTTCAAAGCGAACCAAAAACGTCCTTATTGAAGATTTTATCAGTCTTCTTATGGCCAGAGATTAAAGGCTATAGTCAATTTTAGTTCTAGAACTATCATCTGTATTTGACAATGCTGACTATGCATCTTGACTGCCATTGAATCTTCTGTGCTTGCTCAGTTTGCCTTGTTGTCTGTGGGTAACTCATCTATAAGCCACCATGTGGAGAGCATTACCTAAGGGAATTGATCTTCATACCAATGCCATTTATGGTGCATGTGTTACCACTCTGAGAACTTAAATGAGATGTATACCTCATCAATCATATGCTGATGATACTCAATCTTGCCTATTCTTTAAAAAACAACCAGCACCTTCATATGGGAGAACAGTGCCTGAAATCTATTTAACAATGAATGTTGAATATTTAACAAAGAATTAACCCAGCAAAAAATAGTTATTACTGGTACATGCTAGTGTACTTCCTTCTCATTTTCCTCTCCTTTCTTCGCTTATTATTTATGGTGGGAATACATTGTAAGTAACATTTCAAGTCTGAAATCTAGATGAGGTCATCAACAATAAGTTAACTCTAAAGAATAAAGTGTCAGCTCCTGTAAAGAGTTCACATATTCATTTAAAAATATCTCTCTAATTAGAAACTTTATTCCACCTTCGTTCAGACGTATCCATAGTAGTTCATGCAGTTGTTTGCCTAGATTGGACTACTGCAGGAACCTCTATATTGGACTCTATGGTTCTGATATGATTAAACTTTGGGGGGGGGTACTGAACATAGTGCTAAGGCTACTGTCTGGGAATAGATTCTCCTGACCTGTCAAATCACTCTCCCTAAACATGACTTGCACATGCAGCTGGTTTGGAATCTACACTTCTGTCATATGACTTCAATCATACAGGATCTGCACACTAAGCAGGTGGGGAATCCACATTCCACTCATATCACGTCTGTCATTCAGGAATCATAAACACAACTGGTTGAGAATCCATACTGTTATATGACTTCAGTCATACAGGAGCTGCTCATGCAGCTGGTTGGGAATCCACACTCCTGTCATGCCATTCCAGTCATAAAGGAATCACACATGCTGCTGGTTGAGACTACACCCACTCCTGTTTTATGACTCCAGTCATATAGGAAATGCTCATGCATCTGGTTGCAAATACACATTCCTGTCATATGATTTCAGTCTTACAGGTATTGCACATGCAGCAGGTTGGGAATTTGCACTCCTCTTGTTATATGACTCTAGTCATACAGGAGTCATGCACACAGTTGTTTGGGAACAGGTGTTCTTTTTATATGACTCCAGTCATACAGGCGTTACACAGGTTGCAGATATCTGCTACACTAGTTTTTTTTAAAAATCTTTTAATACTTGTCAGGTTCTATGCACTTGTCCAACCTAATCAAACAAATTGCTGGACCCTACTTCTCTGACAGACTTCTCAAGTTATCAAATGAGGGTTGCTAACTATTTCAAATGATCATTTAGGATCCTACGGATTGCTTTTGTATATCATGCTGCAATCTTTTAGATCTATATTAGTTAGTCGAATGGCTACCTAAATATTATCTTTTGTCTGAAGGTCTTAAAAGAAATCCATTTGATATACAGTAATTTTCTCAAATAGAGGCCAGAATTCATTGAAAGCAGATCAATCTCACATACTAGCATAGAGAGTGGCAATGGAGGCAATACAGAGATAGAACTAGCATGGTCATGTTAAGAGAATTGTGACAAGATATGCAGGGGATGCACATGACTGCTAATCATATGGAAATGAAGTGCCAGATGCAATTAAGTGACCTTATGGAAATGATGTCATCAAACATAATCAATTTAGAAATATATAAAGCAGGCACACTACACCATGGTGATCACCTATTCTCAATGTCAGAAAATGCTAGTGTACATGGCACTAGAGACTAGACTATATGGGTAACGATAGTTACATCAGACTAGTGAATGCTAGTGGATACTCTCAGAATCATTATCCATGATGTAATATTCCACCACCCTCTGCAGCCATGATATAACAGGAGCATTTATTCCAAACATTCCAATGTGTCATCAGACTGTGCCATGTACCTCTATTTGGCTGACAAGCAGATTACAGGATGATTCTTTTATGGGTGGGGATACCAAATGTGATCTTACTAAATTGTGACATCCACATGCATAATCACGGAGGGTACATGGCCAGCCCATTCTCTGTTCCTAAGGTATGTATAGCTTCAACAATCTTTGATACAGGCAGAACCATATCTGGGTAATATGGTACTTTGTGCAGTTCCTCAAAACTGTGGAGAAAAAGGTCTAGTCAAAGATGAGAACAGAAAAAACTCTCTCTTACTACAGACATTTTTTACAGTTATTATCAAGTTACTATTACACACTGAGAGGTTCTTCCATGACCACAAAGCATTTATAAAGCCTCTCCTTGTAGCTTCATAGACCAATACCAGTGCTGCACTCATTTACCATCCTGACCTGCTCATTGTGCCCCCTAACAGCTTCTGCCCAGGGCAGCCACCCCTCTGGTTGTAGGGATCTTTCAGTAACCTGCAAGGGACAAGCGAAGAATTTTGCAACTGTCAGACTTGAGTATCCTACACTAATTCCTCAATAATATGTTTTAGCATGTGGCGGAGCAAATTTATTCCTAAGTGCCAACAACCCATATTGTAGACATTTGTAATATAAAATCCGTCATATCAAAACTTGACTTTACAAAGCTCCAGAATGGGCTCTTCTGTGGGTTCTGCAAGTGGGTAAGTAGATGTCTCACAACATTGTTACTGTAAACAAAATGGGAATCAATCAACTTGTATCAATAAATCCCGTGTGAAACAAATGAATGTTTGATGTGCTAAACTACAACAGGAGGAGCATATATGGTTCCTAAGGTCTGCAAAGGAGAGAACCACTGCTATGTGGGCATTCTACAGCATTGCCCATTTCTTTGAAGTCGTCACAGTCACTGACTTCACACACATTGTCATCAAGGCACTATCTGGTCTACATAGAGTCAAATACAGCAGCAGGCAGGTCTTCCCTCTCTCTCCTACCAGGTGTTTTTTTTAATATACAGAGTGTATTATTTTACCTGAGTAGTTCTAATGATTCTCATATATGGAACATTCCACCCTGTACTAATATTTCATGTAAAGTGACTTTCCAAAGGGTCATCTACTCAGTAGGTGCATACACAAAGGGGTACAGAGCCAATTATGTTGGGTCATCATGAAATCAGGTACAGACAACATATAGTCATGTCACTGTTGTGTGTTTTAGGGGATGATGAGTATGAATTAGAACAATGGATGATAATCCCCATCCACATGCCTCAGGTTATAGTAGAGATGGCATACAATACTATGTATGCAAAGACACATAATGTGGCAGAAAAGGTGTGTGGTCAACTTAATAGATGCTTCTGCTGCCCGGAAGCATCCAATGGGGTGCTGTGGTATTTAGCAATGACCTTCAGACCAATGTTTGCAGAGTACCCCATGTTTCATAACATAGCTGTGTGATGATAGCTTCAGTAGCAAGGCACCATCCTAGTAGGGGCTACCATACCCATTGGAGCACCAGATGAAGAACAGGACAGCTAGTCTGAGGAGAACCAGACAGCAGTAGGATCCCACTTCAGGCAGAGATAGTCACAATACATTACATTACTCAATAAAGGCAGCATCTGGCCCATGACTATGAGCCATAACACAGACAATAAAGAATAAAATGAGGTATGCATTATCAAACTCTGGCCATGCAATACAATGCATGAACTGGCCATGCTCCACATTAAACAATACCTTAGGCAATCAATTTAGGGGCTGTATAAGGTACAGTCATTAACATTTACACAGGTGAGAGGACACAGTGGCAAGTAGAAACAAAATTATTATATGAGCTAGGGTCATTTGAGGGGCACGTGTCTGCCACAAAAGCTGGTATTAGGTTGTGGGGAGTCAGGCATCATAACCTGTATCAGGGTGGAACTGCTGTGTTGTGAACATTGGAGACATGCATTACAGTGGCCTGCAGCCTTAGGCTCGATGCGGTTCATTGCAAGCATGGAATAAAACTACAGTAACATACATGTGCAGTCTGATGGATGGTCTCATGTCAGGAGCTATCAGCTTATGGCATTTATAGACTGTACATGCAGGCATAATACTCTGTCTGTCTCAGAAGATACTGATGGTATAGAACTATGGGAGTGAGAACTTGCAGCCTGGTCAAGGTCCCAGGGACAGATCCTAGGAGAAAAACTGCCAGTTATTTAAGTATGACCAGCAATTGTCGGGTGTGTTGGCCTCTGTGGCCAGAGCTGACAGTGATGTTGTCTCATGAAGTCATTATGTGCCATCTGGGTATACCTGACCTGTGATTGGACATCATTCATCTCAATCCTTTCACAGTCACAGACAGCAGAACTTGCAAGATCACACCAGAGGGCACTTACTACCTGCTGTTTGGCTGTGCCAGAAGATATCATGTTATTAACCAGTGACTTGAGCAGCAGTATTTGCTCTATGTCTCTAAATTCAGTGTCATTTTGCAGGTACTGGATGTCATCCTGCAGGCCATGCAGGTGTTGCTCATCATCCCACAGGCTATACAATATCCTCACCATCTCCACAATAATTCCATTCATTACTATCTCCACCTGGATCACTGACCTGCATATGATAAGGGCCAATTGTTGCACTTAGGGACAATCCTGGAGTTATACTGATGCTGTGCCCCACTACACCTCTACTCAGTGAGTTGCACACATCAATCAGTCAGTGTGAGTCACAGATGCATTTGGGGTGAAAACTAGTGCAAATCCTGGAAGGCTTATAGATACAGGATGTTTGCCAAATACTAGTGAGACTGGAAATTTGGCCTGTCCTTGCTCAGACTTCTCTTAAACATCAGATGTGTGTGAGACATCCAATGTTGCTATTACTGATGTGCCATCAGATTGTGCCATGTACACATTCCAGTCATGGTCAGCCACAGGTGACTAGCTGACATCAGGCATGTGCTGGACACCCCACCAATAGAATCTGGGAAAACATAAGAACAATATACCTGTGGCAGCACAGTAATAAATAGAACCTCCTACCCGCTAGCAGGTATGCTGTCATTGACATAATCTTTGAATATCATTGAGATAATTACATACCTTATGGTGTGAGGCATTGTAGTTGAAAATCAGAGAAATGTGGGGATAGATGTAAAGAAGTCTCTTATTTATTTATTTATTTATTTACCCTTTCTTGACCAGGTTAGTCCCACTAGGCTAGTAGCCTCTTTTTATGGGAGACCTCAGATGGCATTTATATTACTAGGGGAAATTTGGCCATGTCATTGGGAAACCTCCCCTACTCTCTTCGTTGTGAGGCGGAATGTTTCTAGTGCTGTACTTCCTGCTTCTATTCTTGGTACAGTTGTATCTAGGAGAAGGTATGCAGTAAAGGAGGGAGAAGAGAGTTGTTCTGTTGGTGTTAGCAGTGTAGTCCTATCTGTCAGACAGAAAACTGTTAAAAGGTGAGAGAATGGTACAAACAGTCAGCATCTAGCTGACTTTAAACCTCATGATTTTGAAGCAGTTGCAGCTAAAATTGTCTCTGTAAGACTGCCTGATGAAAAACTGGTTAGTTTATTGAACAAAGATGATCCTGGAGAAGTGTCTGAGATTTCATGATTGGATATAATGGAAAATGTTTTTAGAATGAACAGTGACTTGGGTGGAAAGGAAATGATTAGTGAGTTGAAGGGACATAAGGTTACAGGTGGGATGCATTCTGGAAAATCATTTGTTGATGCAGTTGGAAGAACAAAAGGTACTGTAAATTTATTAAAAAGAAAAAAGAGTTTACTGTTTGGATATGAAAGAAGAAAGAAGAATTAATAGAAATTCTGTTTGGGATATTTTAGTGTTACCCTTGGGTTTTGAAGCAAAAGACATTGGGTCCTTGATTCATTTAGGGAAAGAGGCATTTTATGACAACATTTGAGACTGAAAACTTAATGGAAAGACTTTTGTTTAATTGTGAAAAAAGAAAGACTGTTAGCCGTAGAATGAATTTAAACTTTCCAGGCAGGGCTTGATTAAAAAACAAGTGTTTGTTCAATTTCGTACTGATGAAATTTAGTTAAAAGATGTTAAAAAATTTTTCATCATTTATGTGCTGTTCAGTTTCTAATATTGTGAAAGTTAAAGATGAGAGCAGTATTTAGAATGGACGGTGGGTAGTGGATGTTATTTTAAAATATTAAAAAGCTGCGATAAAACATTTATCAAGTACTATATATGCAGATGGCAACAGAGGAACAATTAGGTATATAGGGCAACCGAAAACTTGTTTTTTGTAGGGATTCCAGTCGTCTGAGTATACAAAAATAAGATGTAATCAATGCAGGGAAAAGGTATTATGATGAATAAGTGTAAAAAGAAATGTAGAATTTGTAAAAGTGAAGGGTATTTTTGGTTTGATTGTAAAAAGAATAAACAATATAATATTGAGCAGGATGATGGAAGTGTTGTGATGTCTGAAAGTAATGAGGAAGTAAGGGAAAAGGGGGAAGGTGTTAATGAAAAAGGGGATGAAGTAATGAAAGATTAGATAAAAATGTGATGTTTCAGGATGGTGAAGGTAACTGCACTGAAACTGTTGAAAATGAAGAAATTTGAAAGTGATGAGTCAGATGTAAGAGATGTTAGGAAAATAAATTATCTAGGTTCTAGAATAAGGGTGAGGAAAAGAAGATTTTAAAATACCTCACCAAAGTTTAAAAAGAAAGATAAGGAGTAGTTTTAGATGTGTTTCAGTTAACGAAAATAGTGAAAAAATCTAATTCTGAGGATCAAGGAATATACATAAACTCAGAAAAATATTAAATTGGGTAAATAATAAAAAATAAAACAATGAAAATTTAAAATACTTCCCTTAAACTTAAAAAGAAGGAAAATTAATAATTTTAGAATACTTTCAGTAAATGTGACTAGTATTATTAAGACTGCATGAAAGATAGGGATACTGAAATGGTTTGCCAAATGTGATGCAGATTTCATTCTTATAGAAGATGTTAGATTCTTGACATGTGAAGAAAATTGCAAACAGAAAAATTGCTGGGTGGCAAAAAATAATATGAAATTAGGAAGTGAATGTTGTTCTGGAGTGGCTGTATGGTGCAAAAAAAGTAAACATATTAGATGTAATGAGGACAAGAATGGGAAGGTTAACTGTTGTGGGAGAGAGTACATTTATATATTTATAGTATTATATGCATATATAAATGGCAAGGAATTACAGAACTTGTTCTATCAAATATAATATTATGTGGTGGTTAACATGAATATTATCATTGCAGGAGACTTTAATTGTGATTTAAGGGGAAATGTAAAAAGAAAGGAAAGATATTAAAAATACAAAAAGTGATAACTTTGTAAGTTAGTTATGTTGAATAAAAGTCAATGGACTTATAAAAACTGAACAATTATATCAGAAATTGATTATTTTGTACTATCAGAAGGTTTGGGTGTAGCAGATGGTGATACAATACACACAGGTTTTTTTTATTACTTAGCAGTATAGATGGAGGTGATGGAAGAAAGAGAGTAGATTAAAATAGGAAAGAGAATAAAAAGAATAAGTGAGAAATTGTAGGATGAATTTGGAGAGTGAGAAACATTGCAGTTATGCAGGAGTCATATAACCATGAAGAATAATATAAGAAATGAAGAAAAACTGCTGTATGGAAAGATGTATTGAAATGTATTGAAGACTTTAGAGATGAATACAAGAGAGTATTTTAATATGGAAAAGGAAATTTCTAAAAGAAATCAAGAAAAATAAGGAATTATTGTTTAAGCAGTGCTATTATTTACAAGGGAGAAAGGAGTAGGTGTTTGCATATTTAGATAAAATAGTAAAGGAGGATATTAGTGTGATGAGGAAAATGAAAAATGTAAAAGTAGAGGTATAAATAACACAGGAATAAATTATAAGTATTGTAGTACAGTATGTAGAAACTATGCATAAGAGTAAAAAGAAAGAAAATAAGGGAAAATGGAAAGTAAAAAAAAGTCAAAAATGAGTTAAGGAAATATTTGACAAATAAATTATTATTAGTGAATTGGATGAAGTACTTAGGAAAGTAAACATTGATTCAGTATTCGGTCCAGATGGTATAGGATATGAAATGCACAAGAAAAGATTGGCAAACAGAGTATTTTATAAAATTTTTTAATGAATGGTTGAAAGAAGTGTTTGTTTATAGTTTTGTAGTGGGATATTAAAATTTATATGGAAGAAAGATGAATGAAAAAATAGAGACCTATCACATTAAATAATACAGATTATAAAATGTTTATGAGCATAATACAGAGAAGAAAGAAGGAAGGATGAAGGGCATTATGGAAGATGGAGTATGTGGTATAAAAGGGAAGGGATGCCAGGAATTACTATTGGTGATTCAAGAAATTGTCGATATTATAGGTAAATGGGAAGATATAAAACTTATGGTACATGATATTAGTAAAACATTTGATACAGGAGGACATAATGCTCTGTGGGATGTTATGGGAAAGTATGGAATATGTAATAGAATTAGGAGAGTGTATGTCAACATAGCAAAATAATATAGTAAGAGTGTTAACAAATGGGTGAATGAGTAGAGAAATGTGCATGAGTTGTGGTATAATACAAGGATATTCCATGAGTGGGTTATTGTTTGCATTTGCAAAAGTGAGTGAAGCAGCTTATAATATGAAGGATGCTAAATATGTGATGCAAAAGGAAGTGGCAATTCCAGTAGTTTTGACATATGCAGATGATTTAGTTGTGCTGGCTAAGAATAAAATATGGACAAAGGAAGTGTTGGTTTGCCTGAATGGATGTTTAAAGGAAATAGGAATGACTTTGAATAAAGATAAAAGTAAGGGTTTGGATGATGGGAAAATTAGGAGGGTCTATTTTTCAGTGAAAAATTTATCTAGTTAAGGATAACATTTGGGGAAAATAATGTAGTTATGAGGCAATGGAAGGGTTTGATAAAAGAAAGGAAAGAAGTATGTGCTATGTGGAGTGTGAAGACTGGTAGAGAAGGGGTGAAGGCTGCCAGCCTAGTCAAATAAAATTTGATACATAATTCTGGCATTTGAAAATATAAATGTAAAATACAGGCTTGTGTCTTAAATATAAAGAAATGCTGTCTCAACAATGTGGCAACATTGCCATCTGCTGTAAGAAAAACTAAGTCAAGTTGTTAGATTGCTTTTGAAAACCTGTGTTAACTTAGCCTGAGGGTTTCTGTTTGCATTCTAATCTGTGCTGGTCACATTTTTTTAATCATTTTCTCATCTTCCGAGTGGTTGGCTGCTGAGATTCACCTGCATAAATCAACTGACAAAAGCTGATTTAAGTATACTTTTCTCTGCACTTATTTAAGATTAGAAATGTGTAGATAATTGTTATATATAATATAATAAAATACAGGGAGATAATACTCCCTGTCTCTAGCTGCAGTTAGTTGCCTGAAGTGTGAAAAAGTGTAGCCATCTGGATACATTAAAAGTTGTTAAACTGCTTTTGAAATCCTGTGTTAACTTAGCCTGGGGGTTTCTGTTTGCATTATAATCTGTGCTGGTCACATTTTTTCAATCATTTTGCTCATCTTCCAAGTGCTGGCTGGTGAGATTCACCTGCATAAATCAACTGGCACTTATTTAAGATTAGAAATGTGTAGATAATTGTTATATATAATATAATATAATACAGGGAGATAATACTCCCTGTCTCTAGCTGCAGTTAGTTGCCTGAAGTGTGAAAAAGTGTAGCCATCTGGATACATTGAAAGTTGTTAAACTGCTTTTGAAATCCTGTGTTAACTTAGCCTGGGGGTTTCTGTTTGCATTATAATCTGTGCTGGTCACATTTTTTCAATCATTTTGCTCATCTTCCAAGTGCTGGCTGGTGAGATTCACCTGCATAAATCAACTGGCAAAAGCTGATTTAAGTATACTTTTCTCTGCACTTATTTAAGATTAGAAATTTGTAGATAATTGTTATATATAATATAATACAGGGAGATAATACTCCCTGTCTCTAGCTGCAGTTAGTTGCCTGAAGTGTGAAAAAGTGTAGCCATCTGGATACATTTAAAGTTGTTAGACTGCTTTTGAAATCTTGTGTTAACTTAGCCTGGGGGTTTCTGTTTGCATTATAATCTGTGCTGGTCACATTTCAATCATTTTGCTCATCTTCAGAGGGGTTGGCTGCTGAGATTCACCTGCATAAATCAACTGACAAAAGCTGATTTAAGTATACTTTTCTCTGCACTTATTTAAGATTAGAAATGTGTAGATAATTGTTATATATAATATAATACAGGGAGGTAATACTCCCTGTCTCTAGCTGCAGTTAGTTGCCTGAAGTGTGAAAAAGTGTAGCCATCTGGATACATTGAAAGTTGTTAGACTGCTTTTGAAATCCTGTGTTAACTTAGCCTGGGGGTTTCTGTTTGCATTATAATCTGTGCTGGTCACATTTTTTTAATCATTTTGCTCATCTTCCAAGTGCTGGCTGGTGAGATTCACCTGCATAAATCAACTGGCAAAAGCTGATTTAAGTATACTTTTCTCTGCACTTATTTAAGATTAGAAATTTGTAGATAATTGTTATATATAATATAATACAGGGAGATAATACTCCCTGTCTCTAGCTGCAGTTAGTCTCCCAACCCTCCCTCCCTGTTCTTGTTGTGGTATTAATCTTGGTGGCTTTGGGATTGCACGTCCCTGCTGTAAATCTGTTTTTGGACACTCCTACTGGGCCCATCTCATTTGCTCACTCAACTGAGTACAGTGAGATCATATTTTAATTTCAGACACTCCTACCAGTCCCATCTCTTCTGCTGTGTACAGAGAGAGCACTTGGGAAGGACATCCCCTATAGCATTTTAATCTGCTCTGTTCCCTCCCTCTCCACAAAAAAAAATGTATACTAAATAGTTTTTGAGCTGCTCTTACATAACTGTCTTCTACCTTAATTTGCTCTTCTGTGTGCTTTTAAGTGTTCAAGTGCTCTTATTTGATTTTTCATAAACTTGTTTTTGTCATTTTTAACTTATCTGCATTTATATAAACTGTATTTGCCTTAAAGGAAAACAACAGGATATTAAAGCAGATTCCCCAACCTGCTGTCCCTGTTTGTTAATAAAGCTTAAAAAAATCACCTTTGCAGCTTTAAAAAATAACCCACTCAACTGTTTTCCCTGTTCTGCTTCCTAGCTTTCTATACTGTTTTTGTTTCACTTTGCAAACCAACTTGAAAAACCTGTAGCTGGCTCTGAAATTATGATGTCACATCTGCCATATGCTCTTGCTCTAGCTATCGGGATGTTTCCTCCCCTAAAGTGATGTAATCCCCACCTGATTTGCATGCTGTATAGAAGAGCCAGTGTTCCGCCCACATTGTGATGTCAGACCTGCCTTACCCAGCCCACTCAACCTAATAAAACCCATGTGGTGCGTGGAACTCCTTTTCGTTGTACGTGTATCCTGTCGACTGCGTTTGTTTGAGGGACTACTAAAAAGTTTGGATTGCCTGCATCTTCGTCTGCATTTTTTTGCTTCATTGGTAAGGTAAGTCTTCCTAGTGAATTAAAAATGTAATTCTACACACAGCCCCTATTTGAATGCACTCCTAGCCCTATTTTGTGCTGCCTGATATAGTTTATGCTTCTGTTTGAGGGTGCTACATGGTTCACTAGTGTATGCTGCTGCCGACTATCTAGATTAGCCTACTTCTGTTGTATTTGCTTGCTGCTACTATTATTATATGTATTATGTATATTATTATTGTATTATGGTTATACATTTTATTTGATACTGCTGGTTCTCAATTAATTATCTAGTTGTTGTGTTCCCGTGTGTGAATGCTGCCTTCTGTTTTAGTCAGGTCCCATGCTGCATGCTGAATTTGGCTTGGAGAGTATTATCTGCGTTTATCTTCATTACTGACACTCAGAATAAGCCATCTCTTCTTTTTCTTTATGCAAGTGTTGGTTTATAGTGATAGCTCGTATATTTATCACTACTGTTGCTCGTTTGTTTTTTCTAATTTTAGCATGTTATTAATGCTCATTTCGGCATCTGTTTGTGTGTGCCGTACTCGTTTATATATATATTTTTTTCTGCTGCCCGTTAGTGTTTCATGCAGCCGTTTTAAAGGTTAGAGCGAGTTGGACTGCAATTGTGACATTCTCTCGTCGGCAAGTATCATGTTTACATGCCCTTGTTTTGCTGTGTATGCTGTGGGCTGTGTTTGTGTGTGCCGATATCCTCTACATTTTTGAAAAGCCCCCTCACCCCGAAGAAAGTTTCTCTTTCATGGTATATTCTGAACCAAGTTAGGTACTGCTGTAGATAGTTTAGCTCTGTGAGCTGTTCTTAGTATTGTAACACATAGCACTTCTATTTAAAATATCCAATGAAGTGTAATGTTGGTGTGGGTCTGAAACTGTTCTAACTGAAACCTTCAAGGTCCGGAAGGGGTTCTGCTGAGTCAGCATAGCAGGAGCATTCATTATGAATGGAGAATACTATATAATTTCATCAGTGGCACCCATTTATTTCCACTTATATGTATTATTAGCACTGATATTTTGCAATAACACTGGTCTTGTATGAATCGACTGTTCGCTCAGGTCTGCTAAATTGTCTTACTGTAACACATCAGTAGCTTTAGTGGTGTTAATTGTACCGTGCTAGATTTTTCAGTTATGGACATTGAAATTGCTTTATCAGCATAGGCAGTATGATTAGATACTAACTTGATTTCAAGGCTGTATGGTTTAATGTTGCTCCTTGTTTAGCTTTATAACGTGTTTAATGCATCTCCTCTAAACATTCCTGTGTCTACTTTTTGGTACCACTATTATGCAAGGATATGATAGGGGTTCACACCTGTGGTTAGATGGGCAAGCAGCAGCTCAATTTAGTCATGTTTTTGGACCAGTATAACATTGTATTAGTGCTTTAAAAACATTGAAACACCTCCTCCATATGTTTTATTCAGAGCTGAGGGGGATCAAAATGTATGAAAGGCACTGTAGACTTTAATAGCCAGAGTGATTACTACGGTTCTGAACCATGTTTCTGTGACTGCATATACGTGTGTGAATTTTCTAGGGTAAGGAGTGCTTCCAGTTAATACATTTTTTTTTATATTTAAACTACTAGCATTGAGAAGCAGCACCTTTAGGTATTTCTGACTGATTTTTATTATGTTGGCGGGCTTAACTTGGCATATCCTAAAAAAGGCACTACAGTGACAAAGTTTTTGCCAATATTCAGAAGCCAAGTGGTGATAAGTGCAAACCATCTCTTGAAAAACATAGTGGCTTGTCGGTTATGTCTACTCAAGCTGACAGAGATTGGATTCCCTTGTTGTGACACCAGAAACTAAGCCATTTGTTGAAGTAGGTCATTTTTGCTGGTCCTGTGGTATAATCATTGCTGAAGGTTGGATGCGACTCAAGGCTAGATTCATACCCACCTGGGACACATATATTCAGAAAGCTCTATGTCCCTCTTCATATAGTCCAGTGAGGTATCATGGACTATGACCGTCATACTGGTACTTGTGTTTTAAAGTCACAAGTGCGTATGTGTGTGTGTGAATGCAAGCAAGGGGCAAGTGTGTGTGTGTGTGTGTGTGTGTGTGTGTGTGTGTGTGTGTGCTAGCTTGTACTGCATTTAAAGTGTTTTTGCTACTGTCGTTAGCTCATTCTTTCTAAAACAGAGAGAACTTTTTGAGAAAGCCAACCCACTTAACTAAAATATATATATATATATATATATATATATATATATATATATATATATATATATAAATTCCAAGCTTGTTTTCTGCCTTTCCTGTAAGTAGTCTAATCCAGATACAGATTTGCTGTATTCAGGACTATTTGTAAGCTTCTGTGCCCCAAGCCTTTCTGTGTTGGAGGGAAGCCTTCTAGCTTATCAGTGGGAGTGATAAGCACTAGGTAGCCTATCTATCACAAGAGTAGTTTCTGGCTTAGAAATTGTAGTTTATTGGCTATTTGGGCAGTTTTCCATCTCTTTCAACTTTCTGGTTTAAAAGCCTGAATTTGCGCTTGCTTCCCACCTTCCTTGTAACTAGTTTAGTCCAGATACAGATTTGCTGTATCCAGGACTGTTTGTAAACTTCTGTGCCCCCAAGCCTTTCTGTGTTGGAAGGAAGCCTTCTAGCTTATCAGTGGGGGTGGTAAGCACTAGGTAGCCTATCTACAACAAGATCCAGATACAGATTCTTAGTTTTAGCACTTGAATTTGCTTATCTGTGCTCAGCACTTGTTCAGAACTTGTTGTAAGCACTAAATAAACTAGAAATTTCTACTCACCCTTCCTCATTAACTAGAGGAAAACAGTTTTGGTACTTACTTTCCTCACTTGCTTAGAGAAAAAACAGCTCTTGTACTCACTTTCCTCACTTGTCTAGAGGAAAATATTTTTTTTATTCAGGCATGTCCAAGGGTCAGCTCCCATTGTTCTCTCCTGTCTATCTGATGAATCTGGGCATCTTGGGGCAATGTAGCAATTGCCTTATGTACACAGACAACACTCTCCTCCTACCACCCAACACTACAACCTGTGAGAGATGCACTTATCTAGCCAAACTGGAGGTAAAGCTCTCTCCAACTAAGACTGAACTTGATAGTCAAGAGGAGAAGGTAAACACTTGCACCACACCACACTCATCACATAGTCCCACTAAACCTACACCACCAAAATCAACACATAGAAACACAAAAACATTCACGGAGGCTCTCAATAATAATCTGCTCAAGCAACAGAGACCTCCAAAGCAGAAATGCAAGCAACCTCCCACCACCAACACAACCCAAATGACACATAGTCCAAAGACTCAGTGTGCCACTCAACCACAGCCCATAAGGCAAAACAACGTACCCAACACACTAGTTATAGGTGACTCTATAGTCAGGCACACTGATGTCCCACTCACCAGGCTAAACAAGGAGAAGGTCACTAACAGCTGCCTGTCAGGTGCCAGGATCCGCCACATAACCCACGCACTCAGGTCACTCCACAACAAGTACAAATATGACTCTGTGATTGTCCATGTTGGTGTGAATGACCTAAGACGTACCTCCCTGGACTACATGAAAAGAGACATGGAAGAACTCTCCGATCTTGTAGCCCAGGCAGGTATGACCCTAGCCCTGAGCAGCATCCTGCCATTACCCAGAATGATACTGCAGTACAAGGACAAAATGATTGACTTCAACAATTGGCTAAGCTTCTGGGGTCATTCTAAGGGGATCCAGTATCTGTCTGCCTGGGACGACATGGTCGACAGACAACGATTCTTTGCCAGAGATGGCCTGCACCTCTCACCCCTGGGATTCTGGATACTGGCAAAGGCTCTTGTCACCCCTATAGTGCCTTTTTTAGGCAAGGTTCAAATGACAAATTCACTACCATAACAGGAACAGGCAAGCAAAAACTGAGGGTAATGCTACTTAATGCTAGAAGTCTAAATCTTGAAATGCACTCAGTCGAGGCACTCCTTAAAATGGAGAACATCGATGTCTGTGCAGTGACTGAAACCTGGTTCAAGGCTCCAGAGAGCACCCCTGCATTACCAGGCTATAACTCATACCACACTTTTCGGCCATCTAACCTGGACTAGAACACTAAAGGTGGAGGTATGTCCATATTCATTAAGGATATCCACACCTCCAGGCTAGTTGCTCAGCATAATGCAGCTGAAGTTATCCAAGTGCGACTAACTCTGGGCAAAACTGCAATCCAAATTGTAGCTTGCTACAGATCCCCCACCATGCCCCAGGATTTCAGCTATTTTCTTGATATACTGGAAAATATTAGGGTTCAGACAGACACCCTAATATTGGGTTATTTCAACTATCCCACCATTAACTGAGAAAACTACTCATGTACTAACTCCTTTGCTCAGCGCTTTCTGGAATTCATGAATTCCAATGCCCTGGATCAACTTATCCACACCCCCACCAGGGGCAACAATATCCTAGACCTAGTCATTACCAACATGAGTGACCGGTGTTCCACACCTGAAGTCAACTCCTCGTTGGTCAGATCTGACCATAAGCTAATCACCCTAGATATCCACATCCTGTCCCCGCCCCCATTAAGGAAACCATGGTAAAAAAATTCTCCAAAGCCAACTTCATGCTTCTTAAGACAGAAGTGGTGAACTTCATGACACCCATGCAGATGGACAATACAGTTACGACTGCTGAATCCTACACAAATGCACTCTGTAAGCACTTACACGAGTGTATGGATTGTGCCATCCCAAACAGAACCAAGACACTATCCTCTAAAAAAAGGAAGCCAATCTGGTGGTCCCCTGCCATAAACAAACTCTACAACAGAAGGAAGAAATTGTTGCAATAGAGAGTAAACTCCCATGAGTGGAGGAGCTCCCTGGTCAGCCTCAGCAAGGAGCTGAGATCCCTTATAAGATCGTCCAAAGCTAGCTATGAAAACAAGATTGCCACTGATTCTAAGGACAACCACAAAGCATTCTATAGCTATGTCAAGAATCTCAATGGCAAAATGTAGATCTGCTCTTAGTTACAGCACAATGGCACAAAAATTACAGAACCAACTGATATTGCCAACATCCTGGCAGATAGGTTCAGTGCTAACTTTTCCCCCCTCTCACCCCCTAAAGGGCCTATATCTATACAGAAATAATGCAGAATCCCTGTAATCACAACTTCACAGGTAAAAGCAGCACTCTCTAAAGCCAAAAACACAGCATCCATGGGACCAGACAACATCCCAGGCTGCGTTTTACATGAACTTCAGAACGAACTGGCTCCCCACCTAAGCACCATGTTCAATCATAGCCTCATGTAAGGCTTTGTGCCCACTGAGTGGCACACAGCAACAGTTATCCCACTCCACAAAGGGGGAGACACCACTGATCCTGGGAACTATCACCCTATTAGCCTGACGAGCCTCGTTTGCAAGGCCATGGAATGTATCATTATGGAATTCATAAACAAAGACATTGGTAACTTCCAAACTCTGGCCCCCACCCAGTTCGGGTTTGTGAAAGGCAGATTTTGCCTCCTGAATCTGGTCGACTTCTTTGAGGCAGTCACCAAAGCAGAAGACAAGGGTAAGGTGGTTCACACAGCCTGTCTTGACCTCGCCAAGGCTTTCGACACCATCCCCCATTCTGGAATTATAGCTAAACTCACTAAACTAGGTATAAATCCCTATCTCACAAGATGGGTTGCTAACTGGCTCACTGACAGAACCCACACTGTAAAAGTTGCAGACTCCAAATCTGACTTCAAACCAGTGACAAGTGGAGTACCACAGGATTCAGTCCTGTGACCTCTCCTGTTTGGTATCTACTTCTCTGAAGTACAAGCTAACACAGAAGACCTCTGGCTAATGAAGTTTGCAGATGTCTGCAAACTAGGAGCTATAGTCAAGTCCCCAAATGATGTGGACATCCTACAGAAGGGCCTCACTGAGACAGATGCCTGGTGTCAGAACCATGGCCTCAAGCTCATTGCCAAAAAGTGCATTGTTATCCCCTTTGGTAAAAACTCTGTACCCATGAACTACCACATTGGCGGCAGTCTTCTTAACACCAAATGTGTGATAAGAAACCTTGGGACCCAGGTGGACAGTAGTCTCTCCTTTGATAATCACATTGCCACAGTAGTCAGGAAATCCTTCTACATAGCACACCTCATCACAAAAGGGTTTTCATCCAGGAAAAAAGAGGTCATTATTCCCCTCTACTCGACACTCATTAGACCCATTATAGAGTACAACGCCCCTTTTGGAATGTACCTCACAAGACATCTGCAGCAGCTGGAAAGGCCACAGACATACCTCACAAAGAGAATTACTGGCCTCAAACAGATACCCTACACTGATAGTCTCAAAAAACTCCAGCTTTACTCTGTAGTATATCGCCTACACCGAGGTGATCTCTGCCTAACATATAAAGCTATGTCAAACCCAGAGCTGTTGGACATGCTACACCTAAAGAAATCCCAATCCCTCTTAGCTACACGCTTTAAGGACCTAAACCTTGTCATCACAATAAACAGGAGTTGCTGGAGGGATTGCTTCCTGTCCCAGAGACTTTCCATACTCTGGAACAAGCTACCCATCTATGTCAAGCAAAGTTCCTCATTAACACTCTTCAAGAAAAATCTTGATGAGTGGATGAGAAATAGAAAATACACCCCAGGGATCACTTTTGTGTCTCTGCTCGACAGGGGCACAGGAAATTAACTTTCTTGGGTTGGTGTAAGCCAGGGAACTTTGTTGGCTAGGCTTACTTAGGCCCTTGGGCTGATAGCCTAGTACCTACCTATGAACCTATCAACCTATAAGCATTTCTTTCTGGTCCTTTGAAATTAAAATTACTTTATGTCCATTCCTTTGAAGTTAGAATTTGGAGTCGATGAGTCTAGAGTAAACATCCTGCCTATTGTTTTAAGGCTAAAGTTAATGACCAGAATTTACATGTGGAATGTCTTTTATTGCTCTAAGTATAAAAGAATGTAAATACATTTAATGTGTAGTCTGGGAACTCCAGTAAGGGTGTAAACAAATGATGTAATGTTTTAGCAGAGCTGCAGTTTCAATTTAAACAGTGAGAACCAGAGATTATTAAACATTTTTGTCTTGAAATCCAACCAGATACATCTGGGGGAGCCCTGCAGTGCAATTCATGGATGCATACTGAAATATTCACAGTATGTGCCATGCTACAGAACATCATCTTGAGAAAACAGCTTCAGCAGGATCAAAAGGGGCAGGAGCACACATCACATCACAAATGCCAAGGTCACCACAGCCACACATAGGTGAGGAATCAGAGGGGGAACCAGCAGCTGCTGTGGCTGTAGGCAGACATAGGCATGCTCAATATGCCCTCACATTGGCTAAGAGACAATGCATAGCACACTCACTCATTACCTAAGGGCCTATAACCTTCCTTCTATGCACATACGTACAGTAACATTGATGCCAGGCAACTCTACTGCTTGCATCAGACAGAGTCAGCCCTGAACTAAAACTGCTGCAACTGCTGGATTTACAAGGTAAGTGTTGAACTTGGACTGTATTGTGAAATAACATGAATGACTGGCATATCCTTGCATTTAGTTACTTGGTAGTGTAAACGTGTAAAAGGTGGGATATTTGCACAGAAATTACCTTAACATGTGACAGCAGACACTTATTTGACTTATATGTATACTTTATTAAGTAGTAGGCCTCAGGCATCAAAGGTTCACGCAGTCATACCTCTCAAAAGTAGTGATGGTCACTGCATGCCCTCAGTTTAGCACCATATGTTTGTACTGCAAAATAATTAAAGATAGAAGTTAGAAAGTAATGATACACATTGCAGTTTCAGAATTCAAAACTCATCATTCACAATAAAGTAGTAACATTTTGATGCTATCAACTGTCTGAATTTCTAAACCCAATATAAGTCAAAGATACAACTATCAGTTCAAATGCAGATATACTAAGCAGCGAGTCACCTATGCACACTGAGCATCAGATATAAAGCTTATGTATCCCTGAATCCAAAAGATACAAAGCAGGGATATGTCACAGTTATCATCATGTACAGAGGGTGTTGGGGGGCAGGAAGCCTAGCCTGACACAAAAGGTTGGTGAGTGCATGTGAGTAAGAAAGAAAAGCAGGCAGAAATTTGGATAAACTAACAAATGGCCAGTGAAACAAAATGAGTTTTAAGCTGTACGACTGAACCATGTAACTGTTGTGTCTGTGTGTGTCTGTAGTGGTCCTCCAGGTGAAATTGGTGTGTGAGTGTCTGCATGAACACAGCCAAGCTCTGTGCTAGCTAAACATCATGATATGTCAGACAGGTGTGAGCCCAGCATGGTAGAGGTGGTAGTTCATTATTGTTGTCCTTGACCATGAGAACTGGCTCTGCCAGGAGTTGCACTGGCACATCCACACCCATGGTCATATGCACTGCTGCTACCTGAATGTGACTGATGTCTGCTGAGTTAGCTTCCCTCACAGTTATGCCCAGGACCATGATCCCATGGCCTGACACATATGGGTATGGGCAGGTCACCCACTGATGGAGCAGTGGAACTGCCACTATGGGAGCATGATCAGGCATGGCCACATTGGCTAATAGATGATGTGGCTGACCTATGCCCACAAGGATGCCATCCCCCTCCCAGCAGATGTTCCATCACAGATACTGCTCATTCCAACATGTCATTCATCCGATCCATTGAATAGGCAACATGGTGCAGGCAGTCACACGTCACCTGTGCCACATCTACAACCCTAAGCATTTCTCTGAAGCACCTATGGGAATGAGTCTGTGCCTCCATGATGGCCCTAAACATACATTGAGTGATACAGGAAGAGACTCCTGGATCAGGTGGAGGATGAACAGCAGGCCTCCTCCAAGCACCCCTAACAACCCCCCTGTGTGGCTCCTCGTCCACTCTTTGGCTACATCCAGAGTCAACAGGCACTGAAGCTGCAGTAGCCACACTTCCCTGATCAATTGTCTCATCCAGCACCTGTCCAATATCTGTGGGATCACTGGAATTGGTAGGCATAGGCCTACTAGCTGTCTCCAAAGAAATTTCAGGGGATGGCTGTATGTCAACCTCAGTGTCAGATTCAACCTCTGCACTCCCTGACTTGCCTCTGTTTGTCCACCATCATCATCAGAGTCTGACATCAGGTGGCAGAAGTCCCACACTTCCGCTGTCAGGATCACCTGTGATAATAAGCAACAGACACAAGAAAAAATAATACCTAAACTACTATACTCCAATATATGCTAACAAAATAGCAGTGTTATCACTATTAGACAGTACAACAATACACACAACAGTCCTGACATCAACATCACACACTAAAATATTTCTTTGAATTCTCATTAATACTGACATAAAAATGTTTGGTTTACCATGTACATTATGAGGGTATCCTCTGCATGCCAGATGGTCCTAGAACAAGTTAAGCAAAAGGTAAGGATACATCATCACAATTAACAGTAACACAGGGGGTAATACTTTTCCCCTTCATATGTCTATTAACTATACTTTCAACAAGAACGTGGATGACAACTCCAACCTAAGCTAATCAATCAGAATGTGTTGTTAACTGTAGCAATCTTCAATCCCCCTCCCAAAAAAAATCTTGTGAAACAGAAGACAAGCATTGATTTAAATTGTTTTACTCTACAACAGTATACAACAACTGAGATACAAAAGACTACCTGGAAGCTCTTCCAGGGACATGCTTGCTGTCCCTGAAACAGTAGCACCAATGTCAAGTACATGCTGTTCTTCACTTTCCAGGGAGCAGTCTGGATCCCTGACAGTGGACAGGAACTCTTAATTTGGTATTAGTGGTGGATCTGTAGCAGGTCCCCCTGGTACCCATCTGATCACGTCCCACTGCAGATGCTCTCCTCCGTGCAGATGAGATCATGTCAGTGGCCCTATGGTGCACCTGGTCATATGTCCTGGTATGGTCACCCACTGCATTAACATCTGTGATAATCTGCTGCCAAATCTGCGTGCCCTGTTTCCACATCTCCTTTCAAGCAGGAAGGCACCATGTAGCCTAAAAGCATCATCAAAGACCTGATTCTCACAGTCAGGGAAGATTATTTTTTGAGTATTGAGATGCCTGGGTGGCATAGTCCTAGATGTCCTAAAAGACAACAGAAGGATAGTACACATAAGTTTCACATAACTGCAAAATAACTGTTCCCAGATAAAACAGAAAAGGTAGCATTTCAGTATTATCCACTGGAGAAACATAAAATAATCTAGAGATTTGAAATATAAATAACAGGCTGGATGCAAAAAAAGAAGAGCAACAATAGCAACATATCCTTGTTTGTGCCATAACAGAAATGCAGCTTTGCTCTCCATTAAAAAAAACAGGCAAATGGCACATTTTGCTAGCAAATCATCTATGAAATGCTAAAAGTGTTATCAAATGAACTGTAGCAGAAACATGCCTACAGATTTAACACAGAACATTCCATTTTAAGGTATTGTTGATCACGTATATCTGTGAAATGCCTTGACAAACATGCTCATGCCATTAGTACACTTCTAATGCATACAGATAAAAGTGTAAAAGCCTTTGCTAATGAAAATATATTAAACTACTAAACAGATTTACATTCCAGCATATGCAATATATAGCTGACAAAATGCAAGCATACCTTCTCAAGTTCAGTAATGCTCTGTGTAGATATATCCCAACGTAATCATTTCTGTGTTCTCCACATAAACAAGTCTCCTAACCTTCAGTTTCCATAGCTACACAGTTGCCTTTTTATGGTGTAGATTCAGGGCTGTCAGCACGGTGAAGATGCAGATTAGGTGTGAACTCATTAGAATTGCTGAATCCCAAATACATAGCTCCATGTAGAAGATATAAGCATAGTGCAGGGACTCTCTCAGTGATTATTTTTAATGGATTGCAACTGTGAATGATTACTGGTTGGGAGAAGGAAAACACACCAGCACTGCAGGCTGCCCTACATCCAGTGGGCGTGTCAGATTATAGACTTACAGAGTGTTGGATGTAATTTTGCCAAGGTTGGAAATGTAAGTAAGCAACACGCAATTCACAGGTTCTGTTCATTAACATCCAGCCTCTCCTTCATTTGTTGGTAACTGTGTATGATATTATTGCCATTTAATATTCTTACACATTTTAAGGACAATGATATAGAATGGCTTACAGACTGCATGTCTCAGATTACTGGTAAGATAAGAGAAGCATGACCATCAAACACAGAGGTAAGACAGAACTGTATATTTGCAAGCAATAGTCATCACTGGTTGTGTGATCACTTAGCACATTACATCCAAAAATAATGTACAAATAACAGTTGTAAGATTTAATATTACTGTAGATAATGTTTGAGTTAGTTGTATGCAGAATGATTTCAGTTCCTTGCTGCAAAGGATAAGGCACCCTTCATGTGTACTTATGATTTATTGGAGTGAGAGTTCAAATCCAGACCTACATAGAAATATCTCATGTGTACCCACATTTTCTAGTGTGTATGTTATAGATTGCTTTTCCAAATTTCAACTACTTGTCCCTTTTTCTTTTTTTTCTTTTCTTTCTTTTCTTTGGGCCAGTGCTTGTGAGATGTGCCACTTAGCACAAACATGGGAAATGGAGAAAAATGAATGTCAGGTTTGACTGTCCTCATCTCTTTTAAGTGAAGCATGGCAGTGCACAAAATGGACTAGTGGGCCACCCAGGAAGTAGACAAAACACCTACAGAACACCTGCAAACAAGGCATTTGTAAAAGGGCAAAGGTAAAAAACAATACATTGTTGCAGTTTTTGTACTTGACCATGCAGGTGCACTTAGCAGCATTGTGCAGCATTGCACAGTGGTTATCAGGGTTCCCCAGAAGCTGCAGCCATCAAACACCTGCATATAGGACTCAGACAGCCAATAACTGAAACTGGAAACATTCTATTAATTCTGTTGGGCTCCACACAAACCCGCTAAGTGGTGCTGCATGGCGGTTAATACAGAGACCTTAAGAATGGTTAGAAAATTAGGAAATTTCATGTAACTAGTCCTGTGACAGCAGGTGTAAGTATAGGGCTGGAGTACAGATAGTCATGGGTTCTAGTACAGGGTGTGCAACCTGTTTTTACTGTTGTGACAGTGCAGTTTACAGCAATGAACTGAAAAATAGACAAGTGCTATTTCAACATTCTTGTGGCAACAGGTGTAAGTGTAGGACTGCCATAGACATGGTTCTGAGTTCTAATACGGGATTTTCCATACATTTTACTGCTGTTCCACTTCCTACTATATTCATTCTCACTTGTAACACTTCAGATAGTGGAGCTGATATGAATTATATGTATGCAGCATGAGACACCATTATTGCGTTTCCAGATTTATAACTGAGGGCATACTGTGTACTATTTTTCTGTAAGTATAATTATACTGTCTGGACTTGCATGGCCTTCACAATTAACTAAGGCACATACACAACTGGATCCGTATCCAATAACCTTGTCAGGTCACACACATACATGTGTAAGAGCTCAAACTCTCACCTGTATTTATGTATGATTTCTGAATATGTCTGAGCAGCACTTCTGTGGCAAAGATGGAAAAATCAACATTATGGAAGAAAATGTTTTGTCCCTTATGCCTAGGTTTGAATCCCACACTGAAAAGTAAGTTTTCCTGAGTGTATAACGACAAAAAATATGCCAGGTCATTACATTTATGCCCCCAGTGCATGTCTGCAAACTTAACTCACCTAACAGTTATTTTCCAATTTCCAAAATATATTTCCAGGCTACATCAGTACACATCCCTCAAACTAAGAACAATTGTCAGTTTAGCCTTCCAGTTTCAATTACTTAATTCCTCCCTGCCTATCACTTCTGCATTCCACTTAACATCTTACAAATGTGGTTGGCATCTTTGCTCAGGTTTGTGCACTACCAGTAAGTGCAATAACTGGAATTCATAGGAAAGCACCAGTTTTCATTGCTCTGGTTCAGCTGGTAGACATTGCTGGGATTGGAAAGGAAGGTGCACACTTTAGGGCACAGAGGTGGGGTGTCCAGGAGTCCAGGATATTTATTGGACTCCTGGTAAAGAATGACAGCCAAATGCTTCTGCAGGGGGAATAGTCTGGCTCCCAGTACAAGTCTAAGGCATGGAATAGTATGGCTCAGGCTGTATCCAGTGCCACTGGTATCCCAAGCACTTAACAGCAATGTAGACATCATTTTAATGACATATGCAGGAGAAAAAGAGATACTCTCAACCATTGGTTGCAGGAATTTGAGACTGTGGACATCCCACAGCTGTGTCAGTATGACAATAGGAGAGTACTTGTAAGAGTTACAAAGCTAAATATAGGCAAGACAGGTATGCACAATGCTCTTCTGTTCTTTCCTGTTCTTTCCCCAGCACCCACCAAACATGGGTTCAATCAACATGCTCATGTTGCTTGGTTGGAGAGATTGAGGGAAGCAAGTGGTATGTGTACAGCAGAAAATAAGTGTTATTGTAGCATAAAAAAATTAAAGATAGCTTTTTTTAGTCTTTTATAGAGTTGTATCAAATTGAGCATACATATCCTAAATGTAAAAGCAAATATGCATGCATTAGTCTATGTCTACATGTACTATAAAGAATTCACGTCATTACATTATCACTGTTTATTTAAAAGTCTTAGATACTCCTGGAATTGAACCCACTATCATATGGGGTCAAAAAAGAAATGTGTCAATGCACTTACATTTGCTGCCACAGAGTCAGATAAACAGCAAGTATGTTTCATAGACTCAGTACTAACTCTCAAACTTTTCTCAATGTCACTTGGATTTGTGCACTGCTTAATTATGTGCAAACATGGAAAGTATTCAAAATGTGTATGCGAAAACACTTTGCTAACCATTGCGCAAACTCACTGATTGTAAGAGCCCAATATTAGACTATAGTCAGAGGTTGAAGGTTCAAATACCATGATCCCCAACTCTACAATACTGTTATTTCTTCAATAATGTTTACATTAAATTAAAAACTCTATACCACTGTCACAAATGCCCTACTGTAAACTGTAATCTGTGTAAACTGGAACACTCATATGTGCAATATATGCACATTTTAAGGATTACTTTCAGCAATCTGTAGTATAGTGTGTATCTGTTAGGATGTATAACTAAATGTTATACTTCGGATAAAAGAGTTATATAATTTTGTTAATGCATTGTATGTCACATATGATGGTACTAATTTTATCTCTTTTTTCTCTCATCCCTGCCTTTATTTCTCTTTATTTCTTGTATGTGTCATCAAAATGTTTCCATGCCATCCATGTGTACCACATCACTAAATGCTACATGGCACAGTGAGGTAGGCCAGCCCCAGTGGATCAACCTGCCCCTGCTCCACTGGTTCCAGCACTGATGCCCAGCACGTCTGCCAGCCAACCTGGCAGCACTGCCTCTGCTCCTCCTACTCTACCTGTGCCCTCAGGTAATACTTCCTCAGAAGTTGGTGCAGCGGTACCCTCCAGGAGCAGTGGCAGATGTGTTGATTTCATCACCTCCAGGGAGTTGCCAGAGATAGTGCATAGGGTCATGCACCGCACCTTTGGTGTATGCCTACACAGGATGGAGAGGCTGCTCTTCCTCATGCTCCATAGGAGGAGGAGACATCAAGTACTCCAGTTGCCAGTGGAGTAAGGGGACAGTGATAACAGTCCAGTGAGTGAGGACTCAGTTTTCCCTGTCTCCAAGCCTGATGTCCATGAGCCTGCATTGTCCCCTTCCTCACCTCAATCATGATGTCCCCCAACCTTTTGTTTCCATCACTGTCCCTGTTACTTGTCTTGTTTGTCTTGTAGTTTTGTATTTGCTTTCTCACCTACCCAACTTACCTGACCCAGACATACCTATGCCCCTTACCCAGCAGTCCTCTCTTACTGAATTAAAAAAAAAAATGGGCACCTGTCCCACAAAAAAAAAAAATGTCCCATACATAGCTCTCCATTTCACACACATGTCTTCTTGACACATTTGATTTGGCCCAATTGGCTATACAACAGGATTGTGTTGTTGTTACCCTCTTGGTGGAGGTGACAGTCCAAATTCAATTAATATTATGCACATATTTTCAGTTTACCTGTTAAAGGAATGGATAGCTATGGTTCTTTCCTACCTCCCACCTGCACATTCTTGTATTGCTTTCTCTTTGTTCTTCCACCTGCTTGCTTCCCATTTCACCACTTTCCTATCTACCCTATTTTAACACATCTTAACCCATTTTAACATTTTAATCTGGTCAAAAAATAGAATCATACACAACACACATAAGTAGCTGAAAAAGCAATGGATCCCTTCACTTTTTGTGCAAAGTTTTGTATCACTCATCAATGCACAGTGATGGTGAGCAGTGGTACAATGCTGTGGTTATCTCTGCACAATGCAGGTTAACCCTGCTGTACTATGCCAACACACAGCAAAACATGTACTATAAAGAATTCATGTCATTACATTATCACTGTTTATTTAAAAGTCTTAGATACTCCTGGAATTGAACCCAGTATCATGTGGGCTCAAAAAAGAAATGTGTCAATGCACTTAGATTTGTTGCCACAGACTCAGTTAAACAGCAAGTATGTTTCATAGACTCAGTACTAACTCTCAGACTTTTCGCAATGTTGCTTGCATTTGTGCATTTCTTAATTATGCGCAAACATGGAAAGTATTGAAAATGTGTATCTCGCATTTAAAAACACTTTGCTAACCATTGCGTAAACTCACTGATCTCTGAACTATGGAAAAGTAAATATTATTATGTATTACTGCTGTTTACTGTCCATTTCCTGTCTATGACATGAAATTACACATGGAAACATAACAAACTGAAGGCTTTATCTAGTGATATTTCACATATTTGCAATACAGCCATATGTAATCTCAGCCCCAAGTACTGCAACCCTGGTGTCTCAGTACTTTTCCACACATATATGACCTACAGTACAGACATTAATATCAAATGTTGTGTGATATGTAAGTCACATCAATCTGGTAACATGCAGAACTAGAACTATTGACCCATAAGCCTAAAAAACATTATCTGCAAGGTTAGGGAAGGGATCAGCATGGACCTTAACCACAGGGACATAGGTGACCTTCAACACACTTGATCTGACCAATTTTAGTTTTATCAAGGGTAGATCTTGCTTATTAAATATTGTAGACTTCTCTGATAATGACCCCAAAAACTTGGCTGAGGGATAAGAAGACATACCTCTATGTTTATTTATCCAAGGCCTTTGATACTATCCCCCATTCAGGTATCATAGAGAAACTATTCCATCTGGGGATTAACCAATACATTACTAGATGGATAGCCAACTGGCTCACTGACAGAATGCACACCACTGTAAAAGTTGGGGACTGCAACTCCACCACTAGACCACTTACCAGTGAAATACCACAAGGATCTGTGTTGGGCCATCAATTGTTTGGAAAATATTTCTCTGAAGTCCAGGCAAAAGTAGATGGCCCATGGCTTGCCAAGTTTGCAGATGACTGTCAACTGGATACAGTCATATAATGTCCCCCAACTATGTTAACATATTACAGAAAGGGCTGACACATATATATGATTGGTATCAAACTCACGGACTGAACCTTAAAGCAAAAGTGCCTCATCATCCCCTTTGGCAATGAAGTATCCCTGCTAATTATGATATACATATCACCCCTCTAATCTCACACATAGTGTTGTGAGACTTGGGAACACATGTCAGTAATCTACATTTCAGTCACTATGTGTCCATAGTGGTGAGACACAAATTCTACATTGCGCCCCTCATAAATAAGGCCATCACATCCAAGACTAGGGAGGTCATAACTTTGCTGTACTCTATCCTCATTAGACCACTAATTGAGTACAATTTTCCTTCTGTCTGTACCTCACCAGACACCTACAGCAAATGGAGAAAACACAGAGGTTTGTGACTGAGAGTTCCAGGGCCTTCAAAACATGACAAACATGGAAAGACCGAAAGACCTGTCACTGTGCTCAGTATCATGCAGGTCACTGAGTGGTGACGTATGCCTGGCCTACAGAGCAGTCTCAGACCCTGTCCTACTGGAAATGCTGGACATCTGAAAATCAAATGGGACAAGACTAGCTTGCTCCAGGGATCTCAACCTAGCCTGTGACAAAAACAGAACATGCCGGGAAGACAGGTATATCTCCTAGAGATTGCCACTCCTCTGTAATAGGCTCCCACTGCATGTAAAGCAGTGCTACTCAATGACCCTATTCAAGCTTAACCTTGACAACTGGAAGGGTGAATGTAAATTCACCCTGGGCTGGCACCTATGTCCCTCATAGACAGAGCCGGTCATTGCTGATCACAAAATCTATCTGCTAACAATGACCATCTAACTATGCACAATAAGGGTACTTATGTCTTACACAGCTAGGCTTGTAAATGCTCCAGGGCCATTAGAATAGTAACCTCTTATGAACCTATAAAACTCTGAACCTATACAGGCCTCCCAACATCTTCTATCCAACATGGCTTGCTGATGTCATCCACTATAAGTTAAACTGCATTCATGTAAAACTCAGACTTGTGCCATGGCACTTGCATAAAGTACTGAGGTTTGTAGTTTGTGTACTTAGATGTCATGTTTCTGTTCTCACTACAGTGAACTGTGTGTGTGTGTGTGTGTGTGTGTGTGTGTGTGTGTGTGTGTGTGTGTGTGTGTGTGTGTGTGTGTGTGTGTGTGTGTAGCCTAAAGAGCAGAAGTGTGTGTCCTACAGTTGCTGCTCCACTCTCATGGACTGACAGTATTTTGATAATTGTACATGCCTACACATCTGTTTCATGCAGGCCTCTCAACATCTTTTCTCCAACATGCCCTGCTGATGTCATCCACTATAAGTTGTCCTGCAGTGTTGTAAAAGTCAGACTTGTCCTGTGGCACCTGTGTAAAGTAGTGAAGTCTGTAGTCTATGTAATTAGATAGGTAGGGTTCTATTCTCACTACAGTCAGCTGGGTGTGCGTGCATTTGTTTGTGTTCTTGCTTGACATTACAGACAGCCTTTTACACTAGCATGTGGGACAGTGTTATTACCATATTCTCCTCAACAGACACTGCTGATGTCATCAGCTATAAAGTGTTGTCTGAGACATTCCAAGTCAGACTTGAGCTGTGGCATTTGCCTTAAATACAGAGGTCTGCAGTCTGTGTATGTAGATAGGTAGTGTTTCTGTTCTCACTGCAGTCAACTGGGAGTGTGCGTGTGTTTGTGCTTTTGTCTGACATTGCAGAGAACCTTTAACACCAGCATGTGTGGACACTGTTATTATCATATTCTCCTCAACAGACACTGGTGATGTCATCAGCTATATCTGACTTGTGGATATGCACTATTCCCATGAGGCAGGGTCAGAGACTGGCTTGGAGGCCAGGCAGAAGTCCGCTCATCCCATATGATAGAGATTACAGTGACGTGTATTTCAGTCTATCCCCATATGTCATGGCATGATTTGTAGGCCCTATGTTTTCTTGGTAAGAAAGCTGTGTTCTCTCCAGCTGCTCTATGAGTCTGGTGAAGTACATGTAAAAGACAGCATTATACTATTAGAATTCTGATGAGAGTACAGTGCTATTGTACAATCCTAAGATCTGAATATGATGGCATGACTTATGATGTGCACAACATTGGCTTTCAATACCAGTGTGGACACTTGGTGGTAGAAGTCCAGATTGCTATCTGCATGTGCTCCCAGTGCTTGCATCACTGGTTTTCAGCATAGCAGGACTGTTGTCAGTGCTGTAATTAACATGGAATTCCCCATTTCAGAAGGACAAAATAAAAACACATTTCTGCATTTATTTGTAGACTGTGTGGCTTTGTCACCAATCATGTGTCTGTGTTAGCCCCTCTTGTAATATATTATCATTAAAGTTGGACACAATGATTGTACCCAGTATGCAATAATTAGGAAATGCTGTAAGCCAAAGGCCATATACTTTAGTCTGAACTGCCGAGAAATAGATTCCAAACAGTAAAGGGCAAAGCACAGATCCCTGTAGTATACCAATGGTAACAGCACTACTGGTACAGGTTGATTTGCCAACTTTCACAGCATGTGTTCTGTCAGTAAGCCAACTGGTTACCCATCTAGTGACCTGAGGTTTAATTCCCCAGCTGGGAAACTTTCTCATTGAACCCTGTGTGGGGAATTGTGTTCAAACTCTACGCCAATTGAATATAGCCAGTATGCAATGCCTTGGCTACATTCAGGCCTATCACACAGAATCAATGGGATGTGACAACATCACATATCACCTATCATCAGATACACCTTCCTGACATGGTTTAATACACACTTCAACACCTCCTCCACACAGACTATGTTGCTGTAGAAGGGTATTTTTCAACATGCATCCGTGTGAGTTGTGGGGCCAGCACCTGATGCATGCATGAATAGACACATCCTGACTCTCCACATCTGTGATGTAGACCAACATATCATCATGTAAATTTCCTAAATTGACACTAGCAATATTCCAGCTGTGTGCAACAGAGCTGTGTGAGTTGTTAATGCTACATCATTTGTGTTACATCTGTTAGATGTCCTCAAATAGGTCATCAAGGGCATGCATGATGACAACACTATCATCCTTTTGAACTTGACAAGCCCAAGGCATTTGACACAAATCCACACTGAGGTATTCACTCAACACTGTCAGATGTGACCATATACACCTATATCACCAAGTGGGTAGACCAGTGTATCACATACACGGCATCTAAGTATGTTGACACGTGTGAAGTAACCTATTTCTCAGGTCCAGTGATCAGGTCCATACATCAGGGCTGTCTGCTAGGCCCTTTCCTGTCCATTATTTAAATAATGATGACATACACATCCAGTGTCCAAACAGCTGCCTCAAGGACTACAAATTGTTGGCAATCATTGACTGCAACTGTGATATTAGTATAATACAGACACTATCAACACACACCAAAGATTGCTGCCACAGCCACAACAACACTTGCAATGATAAGAAAACATGGGGGGAATTTGTTACATCAGGACCACAAACACACAACCCAAGTATAATATAGACATCACACCCTATAATCAGACCAATAGGTAAGTGACCTGTGTCCTGGGGTCGATGGTAAGTGGAACACCAACCAGCATGTGGTCACAGTGCTAACTAGTCCCTTGTATGTAACACAGCTACTGAATATGTGGACATCCACATCAGAGGCCATAACATCTCCATAGTTCCCAACCTTCATCACACTGATAACTGAGTACAATGCACTCTTCTTCATGTACCTCCCTACACATCTTCCACTGATGTGTAACTGAAGTGTACCACCTTTGTCACAGTGTGCTGTCACACATCTTATTGGCCATACCTAGGTATTCTTTATGTGACATAAACATTACTGTCTGATGGTGTGGTACCCCCATGAAGGTGTTACACCACATGCAAATGTGCTACCTGTTCTGATGATGCACACAGTACATACATAGGAGTTCAACAACACTGATGACATGGGTTACAGTCATGTAAGTGTGGATTGTGCCATATATATGCTATGCACACCAGTCAACTAACCTGTGTTGATCATAATGTCACATACAGGTATGGCAGTGTCCCTCCTAACACTTCCATCAGATGTTACAGTGGCAGGACATTGTGCGTGATTACCCTCATAGAGTGTGGATATGTCATAATAGTTGTACAAGTGTGTTTTTGCAGAATCATCACTGATCACTCTAAATCACATATGTTATGTCAGAGGCATGAGATTACTGGTGGCATTATTCTGATATTGTCTATGATCGTGGTTGCTTCTTTTAATTTTGTCCATGAGCCTTTACCTGTGTCCCACTTGCTGGAGACCTCTGTTGAGATTACACTCATATTCAGGCAAATCAGTTTGCACAGCTTCACAATATGCATCCTACCCCAAATGATAGCTGTCCTCTGCGTTATTTATGTAAGGATGATTATCTCATACAGACATCCTCCCCATTGTTATGTCACCTTGTGTGACCATTACATAATACACAGTCTCACTGTGCATTCCCTTCTGTACCATATTGATATGTGATTGGTGTTGCTGCTATAACTATCTTCCATTGATGTGCCTCATCTGCTGTACATTAGGTTGTTTCACCTGTCCTTGTTCCCTGTGTTTATTCCTATACTTCAACTGTGTGTCCCTATTCAATACACACACTTTCCCTGAGTATTTATTTTACATGGCAGTCCATGTACCCTTACGGATAATTTACACAACTTCAGTAAAGAATGCCAGGAATGGGATTTTACAGTACTCTGCCCTGTACATACACTGTCCTGTACTGTGTTTGGACCATATACTTAACATTCATATCACTCAACTGTCTAGATTTTCACAGAATGTCCATATGTGTTCCTTGTCAAATTTGTGGCTTTCTGCCATATCACTGGGATGATCTCAGGACTGATGTGACTCAATAATTGCATACATTTGAGTTTCAGACTTCAAATCCTTCAGAACATGTATTTTAACACAAATCCCTGGTTATTCTAGCACATTGCTATAGGGCAAATATGTCAAATATGTCCCTATTTCTGGGTCATTGTCCCCCCATTATGTTGGCCTTTGTCAAGATCCCGTGAACTAAGAGATTGAGAGCTTTCTGTGAAATAGTGGCATTCCATGTAAAACCACTCATCTTCAGTCATCTGATTTAAACAGGAGTGTTATCTGTGTTCGCTTACAGGGTTTCCTGGCTGGCAACACTGTTGCCAGCTATGAAACCTCACTTATTTCCTTGGTGTGCGGCTTGAATATGTGTATCACTGAGCACACGTGAACTTTGTGTAGGCTTTGTGCAAAGCCTACATGGAGTTTATTGAATCCCAGGATGTGTTTATTTTGTAGGGACGATGAGACAACTGAGCATATTATTTATTTATTTTTTGAAATGTAAAAGACTGGTTTAGCACCAGAAAAAGTTGTGTGATGAAGAATATGTTGAGAATATTAGTGACATAATATAGACATGAATATGATTATGTATGAATATAAAAACAAGAAGAAATAATACTTGAGAAAGGTAGATAAGAATTTATTTTATGTAACATGGGTTATTTGGAATGAAAGAATGAATGAACTTTTGTTTTATGGGAAATGGATTTTGGCTGATATATTGCAAAAAATTAGATTATGATTGTGGAAGGAGTGGGGGTCAGTTATGGAAGAATAATAATTATTATGGCATAAAGGACTGTGTAGATATACATCTGCAAATATGTAAATGATGTTTTCATAATTAAAGCACCCCTACTTTTTTGATACATGCTGAGGGATATTTTACATCCACCTAAGGTACAACTAACTCAAACAGATGAGTCTTCAGTTTAATATCTCATCTGAAGGATGGCACACTTAGGTTTGCAGTACTTCCCTTATGCTACATCATACTGCAGCATCAACAATTGATATACTTAGCGTGAGAATAGAACTCACAGCCTTCTTAACCAAGGGTGGCTGTGCTACCTGTTGTGCCACTGACAGTTATTTTAAATAAGCCCTGCTTAACATGCATTGCATGGTCCAACATGGTAATATAATTCATAACTTGGTTTATGCCCTAAAGACTCCTTTGCAGTCATTACAGTACAGCTCCCACATCCAGGCCACCACCATCTATTATATTTACCCTCCTTTCCTAGATAGGGACACCATGAACTCCCCCACCTTTGTGAACTTCTCCTGTGTTGGTTATCCACCTCTTGTCATTGACGTGTCTCTGGAAATGTCCTGTGCTATGTTCTTTGTATGCAATATTATATTGGCTCTCCTTCTATGAGCCTTCTGTTGACACCTGTTATGACCACATACATCACTAATGTCTTACACAACTCTCTGGAACACTTTCATCTGAAAAGGCTTTTCTGTATTACCTTTGGGTGAGATGTGTGTGCCTTATATGAGTAGGGCCTTTAGTAACATCTTATTCTACTGGGCTGTAAACTTTTCTAGCTGCCTTCTCTCTTTTATGGTCTATGACAAGACCTGTATACCTGTGGGTTACACATGTTAGCCATTGTGTTAGCACTTTGATATGTGGCTGCCCCATGTTAATGTTTGCTGCCCCTCAACTCTATAAGGTGCCCATTTCCCTGTTCCCCATTGTGCTCTGCCATTCCCCCTTCTCTCTCTCTCTCTCTCTCTCTCTTTCTCTCGCTATGTATATCTATATATATATATATATATATATATATATATATATATATATATATAGATAGATATATATATAGATAGATATAGATATATAGATATATACACACACACATATATATATATATATATATATATATATATATATATATATATATATATATATATATATATATATATAGCGAGAGAGAAAGAGAGAGAGAGAGAGAGAGAGAGAAGGGGGAATGGCAGAGCACAATGTATATATATATATTACATCATATATATTACCTCATTCTACCTAATACAGGGAGAACATTGGAGAAGGCCAATACACTTAGTTTCTGCTCCTCCTTTCTCTCTTTCCACTTAAATAAACATTTTCTAAACTTGTTTCCTGCCTTTCCTGTGGGTAGTCTAGTCTGGATACAGATTTGCTGTGTCCAGGACTGTTTGTGGGCTTCTGGGCCCCCAAGCCTTTCTGTGTTGGAGGGAAGCCTTCTAGCTTAATTTTGTTCCTTAGAACTAGCCAGCTTTTTAGTTTCAGAACTCAAGTCTGTTTCCTTGAGCTCAGCACTTGTTAAGAACTGTTGCAAGCACTAAATAAGTTACAAATTACTATAGCACTCAACTTTCCTCACTTTTCTAGAGGAAAACAGTTTCTAGTACTTAACAAATAAGCACCTATGAAGGGCATGTCTAAGGGTCAGCTCCCAGTGTTTTCTCCTGTCTACCTGATGAATCTGTGCATCTTGGGGCAATGCAGCAATTGCCTCATGTACACAGACAACCCTCTCCTCCTACAACCCAACCCAACCCAACACTACAACCCAACACTACAACCTGTGAGAGATGCACCTGTATAGCCAAATTGGACTAGACAGTCAAGAGGAGAAGGTAAACACTTGCACCACACCACACTCATCACATAGCCCCTCAAAACCTACACCACCAAAACACACACATAGAAACACAAAATGCACACCTACATTCACAGAGGCTCTCAGTAAAAACCTGCCCAAGCAACAGGGACCTTCAAAGCAGAAACACAAGCAACCTCCACCCACCAACACAACCCAAATGACACATAGCCCACAAACTCTCAATAATAATCTGCTAAAGCAACAGAGACCTCCAAAGCAGAAACGCAAGCAACCTCCCACCACCAACACAACCCAAATGACACATAGCCCACAGACTCAGTGTGCCACTTAACCACAGCCCGTAAGGCATAATAACATACCCAACACTCTAGTCATAGGTGACACTATAGTCAGGCACACTGATGTTCCACTCACCAGGCTAAACAAGGAGAAAGTTACTGTCAGCTGCCTGTCGGGTGCCAGGATCCACCACATAATGCATGCACTCAGGTCACTCCACAACAAGTACAAATATGACTGTCATTGTCCATGCTGGTGTGAATGACCTGAGACATATCTCCCTGGACTACATGAAAAGGGACATGGAGGAGTTGTCTGATCTTGTAGCCCAGGCAGGTATGACCCTAGCCCTGAGTAGCATCCTGCCATCACCCAGAATGATACCACAGTACAAGGACAAAAGGATTGTCTTCAACAATTGGCTAAGCTTCTGGTGTCATTCTAAGGTTCATAGGTTCATACTAGGCTATCTGCCCTAGGGCATTTATAAGCCTATCCAGAGTGTGTTTGGCTTTCACCACCCATTTTAAATTAATTTTGCTATGCCCTTTTTCGAGGTTAGTATACTGTGCATCTGTCTAACAGTGTCACAGAAGTGATACCCGGGGTAAACATACGATCTCCCATCCACTCATCAAGATTCCTCTTGAAGAGAGTCAATGAGGGACTCTGCCTAATCTGGACTGGGATTTTATTCCAGAGTGAAGGGAGCCTCTGGGTTATGAATCTGTCCCTCCAGCATGTCCTATTTATTTCAGTGCTGAGGTTCAAGTCTCTCGAGCGTGTAGCTCGATGGGATTTGGATTTTCTGAGGTGCAGCATGTCCATTAATTCTGGGTTGGACATGGCTTTATACGTCAGGCACAGATCGCCTCTGAGCAGGAGGTATGCCACTGAGTAGAGCTGGAGTTTCTTTAACCAGGTAGCATATGGCATCTGTTTGAGCCCTCTGATCCTCTTGGTGAGGTACTTTTGGGGTCTTTCCAGTTGCTGCAGGTGTCTGGTAAGGTACATCCCAAAGGGGCATTGTACTCAATTATGGGCCTGATGAGGGATGAGTAAAGAGGCACGATGACCTCCCCTGATCTAGATGTGAATCCCTTCATGATTAGGTGGGCTATATAAAATGTTTTTCTAACCACTTTGGCCACGTGGTTGTCAAATGAGAGATTGCTATCATCTTGGGTCCCCAGGCCCCTAATTACTTCTTCTGTACTTAATGGATTACCACCTATGTGGTAATTTGTGGGCACTTTGTTTTTGCCAAAGGGGATGACTATACACTTTTTGGCGTTTAGCTTGAGGCCATGTCTCTGGCACCAGTTGTCTGTTTCTATGAGGCCCTTTTGGAGGATGCTTGTGTCAGCTGGAGAGTCGATTATGGTGCCTAGTTTGCAGTCATCTGCGAACTTGGTCAGCCACAGTCCTTCCGTGTTGGCCTGTACCTCCGAGAAATATATACCGAACAAGAGAGGTCCCAGGACTGAGCCTTGTGGGATGCCACTTGTAACTTGTTTGGAGTCTGACATGGCTCCAGCAATTCTAACCATGTGGGTTCTGTCCTTGAGCCAGTTTGCAACCCATCTAGTGACATAGGGGTTTATATTTAAGCTGGTGAGCTTATCTATAATGCCCGAGTGGGGTATTGTATCGAAGGCTTTTGCGAGGGTCAGGTAGGCTGTGTGGACCACCTTCCCCTCGTCAATGGCCTTGGTGACTGTTTCAAAGAAATCAACCAGATTTAAGAGGCAGGATCTGCCATTAACAAAGCCGAACTCAGGCTTATGGGGCAATAGTTTCCAGGATCTGTTGAGGCACCACCTTTGTGGAGAGGGACCACTGGTGCTGTACGCCACTCTTTGGGTACATATCCTGTAGTAAGGCTAAGATTCAACAGTAGTTTTATGTTTGGGTTTAGTTCTTCTTGGAGTTCATGTAGGACGCAGCCCGGGACACCGTCTGGTCCCATTGATGCTGTGTTTTTTGCTTTGGAGAGGGCGGCTCTTACCTGAGATGTCAGGGGGGCAGCACTCTGCTGGGATAGATATTTGCCCTTTTGGTGGGGAGGGGGGGGAGAAGTTTGTGCTGAACCTGTCAGCTAGGATGTTGGCAATGTCTGTGGGTTCGGTGTATTTTTTGTCATTTTGGACTAATTCTGAGCATATCTGGGAATTCCCACCCAGGTTCCTAACATAACTAAAGAAAGCCTTGTGATTATCCTTAGTGTCCTGTGCAATTTTTCTCTCAAAGCTGGCCTTAGACAATTTTATGAGTGCCCGTAGTTTTTTGCTAATACTGATCAGAGATGCCTTCCCTTTTTGGGATTTTGCTCTATCATGTAGTAGCTTCCTCCTTCTATTGTATAGTTTGTTTATGGCTGGGGTCCACCAGACAGGACGTCTGCCTTTTGAGGATTCGGTCTTGGTTTTATTTGGGATTGCATGATCCATGCATTCCTGAAGGTGTTCATAGAATGCGTTTATAAAGGATTCTGCGGTCTGGGCCATATTTTCCACAGGCCCGGGGGCTTTGAAGAATTCCACCTTGGTTTTGAGGAGTGTGAAATTTGCTTTAGAGAAGTTTTTCACTGTGGTTTTCTGGGCAGGGGGTGGGGACGGGATGTGAATATCCAGTAAGATTAGTTTATGGTCTGATCTTACCAGTGAGGGATACACTTCTGGTCTGGAGCATAGAGTCCCCATGTTGGTGATGATCAGGTCCAGTATGTTTTCCCCTCTTGTGGGAGTGGTAACAAGTTGTTCCATAGCATTTGAGTTTATAAATTCTAAGAACCTTTGGGCTAGGGTGTTGGAGCTAGAGTAATGCTCCCAGTCTATGTTTGGGTAGTTGAAGTCGCCCAATATAATGGTGTTTGGAGAGACCTTCATATTTTCCAGTGTTCTCAGGAAGGCCGAGTACAGTTCCTGGGTTTGGGAGGGTGGTCTGTAGCAGGCTATAAACTGGAAGGCAGTTTTACCCACTGTTAGTTGCACATGGATAGTCTCTGATGCTTCGTGCTGTGCCACCAACCTGGAGGTGTGGGTATCTTTGACGAATATTGATACTCCCCCTCCTTTTGTGGTTCGGTCCAAGTTTTGGGGCCGAAAAGCATGGTATGAGGTATAACCTGGTAGTGCTGGGGTGCTCTCGGGAGCCTTGAACCAGGTTTCTGTTACTGCACAGATATCGATGTTCTCCATGCTAAGGAGAGTTTCGAGTGCGTGCATCTTGAGGTTTAGACTTCTGGCGTTGAGTAGCATTACTCTTAGTTTCTTATCCCTTGTGGTACCTATGGAGGTGGGTTTGTCTTTTGAGCCTTGCCTAAAAAAGGCACTATGGGGGTAGCAAGAGCCTTTGCCAATATCCGAAAGCCCAGGGGTGACAGGTGCAAGCCATCCCTAGCGAAGCATCGTGGCTTGTCGAGCATGTCATCCCAGGCTGACAGGCATTGGATCCCCTTTGAATGACACCAATACTTAAGCCAATTGTTGAAATTGATCATCTTGTCTTCATATTGTGGCATCATTCTTGGTGAGGTAAGATGCTACTCAAGGTCAGGGTCATACCGGCCTGGGCTACATGCTCAGAGAGCTCCTCTATATCTCTTTCATGTAGTCCAGGGAGTGCGTCTCAGGTCATTCACACCAGCATGGACAATGACCGAGTCATATTTGTACTTGCCTTGGAGTGACCTGAGTGCTTGTGTTATGTGGCAGATCCTAGCGCCCGACAGGCAGCTCACCGTGACCTTCTCCTTGTTCAGCCTGGTGAGCGGGACATCAGTGTGCCTGACGATAGAGTCACCTATTACAAGTGTATCAGGTGTGTTGTTTAGCCTTAAGGGCTGTGACTGTTCGGCACACTGGCTTTGTGAGCTATGTGTTGCACGTGTTTTGTTTTGGGGTAGCGGTTGCTTGGGTGTCTGCTTTGGAGGTCTCGGCTGTATAGGCAGATTTTTATTTAGAGCCTCCGAGTATGTTTTTGTGTGTTTATGTGTTTGGTTTGCTGTCGTGGTAGGTCTATGTGAGACTGGAATTGTAGTGAGTGTGGTTTCCTTCTCCTCCTGACTGGTTATGCCAGTACTGAGTTGAGAGAGCTTAGCCTCCAGTTTGGCTATATAGGTTCATAGGTTCATAGGTTCATACTTGGCTATCTGCCCGAGGGCATTTATAAGCCTAGCCCATTGTTTTGTGGCTTACGCCACCCCTTTAGTATGGGGAACTATACCCATTATTTTGCTGTGCCTCTGTCGAGCAGTGACACTGAGGTAATTCCTGGGGTATATCTACGATCTCCCATCCATTGGTCAAGATTTCTCTTGAACAAGGCCAGCTAGGTGCTCTGCCTCACATGTACCGGGATTTTGTTCCACAGCATAGGGAGTCTTTGGGTGATGAATCTATCCCTCCAGCACGTCCTATTAATAGCCGTGTTGAGGTTTAAGTCTCCCGCCCTTGTGGCTCTGATGGATCTAGATTTTTTGAGGTGAAAGCATATTCATCAAATCTGGGTTTGACATGGCCTTGTATGTTAGGCAAAGGTCACCTCTGAGCAAGCGATAAGCGACTGAATAGAGCTGGAGTTCTTTCAGTCGGGCAGCATAGGACAGATTTTTGAGACCCTTTATCCTTTTGGTGAGGAACTTTTGTGGCCTCTCCAGCTGCTGCAAGTGTCGGGTCAGATACATTCCGAATGGGGCATTGTACTCAATCATTGGTCTGATGAGTGATGAGTAAAGGGAGACTATGACCTCCCTTGATCTAGATGAGAATCCCTTCATGATAAGGTGGGCAATGTAGAAGGACTTCCTAACTACTTTAGCTACATGGGTGTCGAATGACAGACTACTATCAACCTGGGTCCCCAGGTCCCTGATAACTTCTTCTGTGCTCAGTGGATTGCCACCTATTTGGTAGCTAGGGGTAACCTTGTTTTTCCCGAAGGGTATGACTATGCATTTTTGGCATTTAACTTTAGGCCGTGGCTCTGGCACCAGTTATCCGTTTCTGTGAGACCCTTCTGAAGGATATCTGTGTCAGATGTGTTTTCTACTATGGCGCCAGTTTGCAGTCATCTGCAAACTTTGTCAGCCATAACCCTCCTGTGTTTGCTTGTACTTGAAAAGTAGATGCCAAACAAGAGTGGGCCCAGGACTGAGCCCTGTGGGACACCACTTGTAACAGGCTTTGAGTCTGACATGGCGCCAGCAACTCTGACCCTGTGGGTTCTGTCACTCAGCCAGTTTGCAACCCATCTTGTGATGTATGGGTTAACATTTAAGCTGATGAGTTTTTCAATGATACCCGAGTGGGGTATTGTATCGAAGGCCTTAGCCAGATCGAGGTAGGCTGTATGGACTGCCTTTCCTCATCAATGGCTTTGGTGACTGTTTGAAAAAGTCAACCAAGTTTAAAAGGCATGATCTGCCTTTGACAAAGCCAAACTGGGTTGGATCCAAAGTCTGCAAATTCCCTATGTCTTTATTTATGAGGTCCATTATGATCCTCTCCATGGCTTTGCAGATAAGGCTTGTCAAGCTAATGGGCGGTAATTTCCAGGGTCTGTGGAGGCACCGCCTTTGTGAAGTGGGACCACAGTTGCAGTGCGCCACTCCTGGTGCGTATCCAGAGGTAAGACTTTGATTAAACAGCTGTCCTAGCTGTGGGTTTAATTCCTCATTGAGTTCGTGGAGCACACAGCCGGGGACACCATCGGGTCCCATGGATGCTGTGTTTTTGCTTTGGAGAGAGCAGTTCTCACTTGGGCGCTGGAGATGTTTGGGGGCTGCACTCATTTGGTATAGATATCTCTCCTTTTGGGGAGGGGAGAAGTTTGCACTGAACCTGTCAGCCAGTATGTTGGCAATGTCTGTAGGATCAGTAATCTTCACATCATTTTGAACTAGTTCTGAGCATATCTGGGAGTTTCCTCCTAGGTTTCTAACATAGCTAAAGAAGGCCTTATGATTGTCTTTTGAGTCTTTAGCTATTTTTCTCTCGAAATTTGCTTTGGATGATTTTATGAGAGCTCTTAGTTTTTACTTATAGTGATCAAGGGTGTCTTACCTTTTAAGGATTTTGCTCTATCTTGTAGTAGCTTCCTCCTTTTGTTGTAGAGTTTGTTTATGGCTGGGGTCCACCAGACTGGACGCTTGCCTTTGGTACAAAGAGTCTTTGTTTTGCTTGGGATTGCCTTATCCATGCAGTCCTGCAGGTGCTGGTAGAAGGCGTTTGTAAGTGATTCAGCGGCTTGAGTATTGTTTTCCATGGCTCGGGGGCCTGAAAGGAGACCACACTAGTCTTTAGAAGTGTGAAGTCAGCTTTTGAGAAGTTCTTTACTGTGGTCTTTTTTATTTCAGGTGGGGTGGGATGAGGACCTCCAGCGAGATTAGTTTGTGATCTGATCTCACCAGCGAGGGGTATACTTCGGTGTTGAACATTGTGCTCCCATGTTCGTGATGATGAGATCAAGTATGTTATCTCCTCTTGTGGGGATGGTGACTAGTTGTTCCATGGCATTTGAGTTTATGAATTCCAGGAACTTTTGGGCTAGGGTGTTTGGGCTTGAGTAGTGTTCCCAGTCTATATTAGGGTAATTGAAGTCACCTAGTATGAGGGTGTTTGGTGATACATTTATCCCCTCTAGTGTTTTCAGGAAGGCCATGTGAGTTTCCTGAGTTTGTGAGGGTGGCCTGTAACATGCTACAATTTGCAGAGCAGTCTTGCCTATGGTTAATTGCACCTGGATGGTCTCCGATGCATCGTGCGTTGCCACCAGTCTTGAGGTGTGGGTGTCCTTGATGAATATGGATACCCCCTCCTTTCTTGGTATTGTCCGGATTTTGGGGCGGACGCATGATACGAGGTAAAACCTGATAGCGCTGGGGTGCTCTCAGGAGCCTTGAACCAGGTTTCTGTCACAGCACAGACATCGATGTTCTCCATACTGAGAAGGGCCTCGAGTGCATGCATTTTGAGATTTAGACTTCTGGCATTGAGCAGCATTACCCTTAGTTTTTTCCTTTTTGTGTTCTAGGGTGGTAGGTTTAGAATTTGAGCCTTGCCTAAAAAGGCACTATGGGGTGGCAAGAGCCTTTGCCAATATCCGAATCCCAGGGGTGACAGGTGCAAGCCGTCCCTTAGCAGCGTGGCTTGTCCAGCATGTCATCCCAGGCAGACAGATACTGGATCCCCTTTGAATGACACCAGTGTTTAAGCCAATTGTTAAAGCTGATCATCTTATCTCTGTATTGTGGCATCATTCTTGGTGAAGGTAGGATACTGCTCAAGGTCAGGGTCATACCTGCCTGGGCTACATAATCAGAGAGCTCCTCAATGTCTCTTTTCATGTAGTCCAAGGAGGTACGTCTCAGGTCGTTTACACCAGCGTGGACAATGACTGAGTCATATTTGTACCTGCTGTTGAGAGACCTGAGTGCTTGCGTTATGTGGCGGATTCTAGCGCCCGACAGGCAGCTTACTGTGACCTTCTCCTTACTCAGTCTGGTGAGCGGGACATCAGTGTGTCTGACTATGGAGTCACCAATGACTAGTGTGTCTGGCATTGTGTTTGGCCTTAAGGGCTGTGACTGTTTGACACTCTGACTGTGAGGTCTATGTGTTGCGGGTGTTGTGTTCTGAGGTGGTGGTTGTTTGGGTGTCTGCTTTGGTGGCCTCTGCTGTTTTGGTAGATTTTTGATCAGAGCCTCCGAGTATGTCTTTGTGTGTTTATGTGTATGATTTGAGGTTGTAATGGTACTATGTGAGACTGGGTCTATAGTGTGTGTGGTAACCTTCTCCTCCTGACTGGTCTTGCCAGTCCTATGTTGAGAGAGCTCAGCCTCCAGTTTGGCCGTATAGTTGCATCTCTCGCATGTATTTGTGTTTTGTGTTGGAATTTGTTGGGAGGAGGAGAGGGTTGTCTGTCTACATGAGGCAGTTGTAACATTGCCTCAAGATTCCCAGATTCACCAGCTGGACCGGAGAGGAGATTGACAACTGACCTTTGGACATGCTAGAATAGTATTGGGAATTCCTTTATAATTGAAAAAAAGGGCCAGTGGAGAACAAGGTACTCAAGGGGAGTTTGTGAGGGTGTAGTGCTTTTAATTTTTTAGTGCTGACTTATATAATTGCTTTAGTGAGCAAGTGCCAGGTAACTTAAATGCAACGTGTTACAGGTAACTTAAATGCAAAAACGACAAACAGTAACTTTCTTTCAAGTGAAACAAGGAAATAAGTACAGTAAGCAATGCAGATACCACTAGGGATCCACAGAAGTGCTGAAAAGCCGCGTTTTAGGTGGAATTAGCGTTTCAGGGAAATAACAAGCAAACAAACAACAAGCATACAAACAAAGCTAGATTCAGCAGGCCTGGATCTAGTCTATGCTACAGCAAACAAGGTGTACCAATTTCAGTAAGAAACAGTTCAAATATGCAGGCACTATAAGCCTTTAACCAAAAATTCCCAGCTCAGAAGGGCAGATTCCAGCCTCTCCTCCCTCAAGAGTGCAGACCACGAACCTTCTTAATGTAAAATAACTGGCCTGAAGCCCAAGTGCTTAAACCAGAACTAATACACTTTTAGAATAACAGACACTGAGCCCTCAATCAGCAGTTCCCAACTTAGAAGGATGTAAGCTACCTGTCCTGCCACCACAGTGCAGGCCACAAACCTTCCTAATGTAAAACAACTGGTCTGAAGCCCAAGTGCTTAATCCAAAAGACTTAAATTGATAGCTACACTTTAATCAAGTTACTACCAAGCAGTAATAAATACAATTGAATACTTTAAAGAATGCCTGGATTAGTGCTCAAGTTATACAAACAAAGCTAGATTCAGCAGGCCTGGATCTAGTCTATGCTACAGCAAACAAGGTGTACCAATTTCAGTAAGAAGCAGTTCAAATATGCAGGCACTATAACCTTTAACCAGAAATTCCCAGCTCAGAAGTGCAGAGTCCAGCCTCTCCTCCCACAAGAGTGCAGACCACGAGCCTTCTTAATGTAAAATAACTGGCCTGAAGCCCAAGTGCTTAAACCAGAATTAATACACTTTTAGAATAACAGACACTGAGCCCTCAATCAGCAGTTCCCAACTTAGAAGGACGTACGCTACCTGTTCTGCCACTACAGTGCAGACCACAAACCTTCTTAATGTAAAACAACTGGTCTGAAGCCCAAGTGCTTAAACTAAAAGGCTTAGAATCAGTTACACCAAGCAGTAATAAATACAATTGAGTACTTTTAAGATGACGCAAAAGCAAAATAAAGTAGGAAAAAACACAAATACAGTAAAAGCAGATACATTTTTTTTTTTTTTTTTGAGTGAGCAAATGAGATGGGCCCAGGAGTTACAGGACATAAACAAGTGCAAATGGAGGCCTTCAAATTAGAAAGTTGAGAGAGATGGAAGACCGCCCAAACAGCCAATAACTACAAATTCTGCACCAGAACCACTCCCTATGTGGTAGACAAGTTACCTAATGCTTACCACTCCCACTGATAAGCTAGAAGGCTTCGCTCCAACACAGAAAGGCTTGGGGGGCTCAGAAGCTTACAAACAGTCCTGGATACAGCAAATCTGTATCTGGAACACTAATTACAGGAAAGGTAGGAAACAGGCTTACAATTTTTTTTTTTTTTTTTTCAAAAAAGTAGCAAACAGAGTAGTAAAAAACAATTCACATGCAGTGCAACCTGGGGGATCCAGTATCTGTTTGCCTGGGATGACATGATAGACAAACCACGATGCTTTGCCAGAGGTGGCCTGCACCTGTCACCCCTGGGATTCTGGATACTGGCTAAGGCTGTAGCCACCCCTACAGTGCCTTTTTTAGGCAAGGTTCAAATGACAAATTCACCACCGTAACAGGTACAAGCAAGCAAAATCTGAGGGTATTGCTACTCAATGCTTGAAGTCTAAACGTCAAAATGCACTCACTCGAGGCACTCCTTAAAATGGAGAACATTGACATCTGTGCAGTGACAGAGACCTGGTTCAAGGCTCCAGAGAGTACCCATGCTTTACCAGGCTATAATTCATGCCACACCTTTCGGCCACCTAGCCTGGACCAAAACACTAAAGGTGGAGGCGTGTCCATATTCATTAAGGATATCCACACCTCCAGGCTAATTGCTCAGCATAATGCATCTGAGATTATCCAAGTGCAACTAACTCTGGGCAAGACCACAATCCAAATTGTAGCTTGCTACAGATCCCCCACCATTTCCCAGGATTCCCACTCCTCATTTCTTGATACACTGGAAAATATTAGGGTACAACCTAACAACCTAATAATGGGTGATTTCAACTACCCCACCATTAACTGGGAAAACTACTCATGTACCAACTCTTGTGCTCAACATTTTCTGGAATTCATCAATTCCAATGCCTTGGATCAACTTATCCACACCCCCACCAGGGGCAGCAATATCCTAGACTTGGTTATTACCAATATGGGCAACCAGTGCTCCACACCAGAGGTCAATTCCTTGTTAGTCAGATCCGACCACAAGCTAATCACCCTAGACATCCACATCCCTCCCCCACCCTCCATTAGGGAAACTACCGTAAAGAATTAATCCAAAGCCAACTTCACGCTTCTTAAGACAGAAGTGGCAAACTTCACAACACCCATGCTGATGGGGATTCACTTTGAATCATCGAATGTTCAGAACATACAAGACGGATGTCAAACAGTGTTTTTAAATTTGGAAAAGGGCCTTAAAGGGCTACGGGCTAATATTTGGCATCTGAGGTTATTCAAGGCTTATTTGCATAAAAATTTGGTTCCTAGAGGTCTTCGTATTAGACTAAGACCAATGGTCAGCAGATCTGAACAGAGGTTGACCGAGGAATGGAATTGAGCGGTACAAGATGGATCTATGGCTTTTGTCAGGATACTGGCTTCTTATTATGAAAGGGCCATTGACAACAACATTTCTGAAGTTAGGAATCTAAGTATTGAATGTAAGAAATTTGAATCTTCTACCAATTATGAAAGTATGGTAACCAAATTGTCCAAAGAATTAACAACCTATGATAAAATAATCAAGGACAGAAAGGTGAAAAAATTCACCAGGGATGTTTTGGACTATAGTAGAGGACGACCTTTTGAAATACAAAGATCAGTTAGATTCAAGGATGTTAGTCCAAGTATGAACAGGGGAGGGACAAGGAAAAGGCCCAGGTCTATTTTAAAGCATAGTGATAGGTCATATACCAGTACTTCAGGTGATGAGTCCTCTCTTACCAATAGTGAAGGTACTCCATCTGTAGAATCACCTGCCAAGAAATGAACCAATGCTGCCATCCCTTTAGAAGGGGTAACAAACATAGACGGGGGCGTAAACATACCAACAGGTATAGGCACAGATTCAATAGATGGCTTGATCCAAGTTCTGTTGAAATAGGGGATACTGAGTGTAACAATGTTCTTAATCTTTCTGATATTGTGTTAACTGTGGATCAACAAAGACTTCTGAATAAAGGGTTGGGATTTGTACCCAGTTTCTTTTGTGATCAATATCAAACTGCAGTAGATGTGTTGGATTTTTGTCGTTGCCTTATTTTAAAGATATTTTTTTCAGATCCTAATAGAGCTAATGTTGAAAGATCTACTGAATTTAGATTTCAGAAATCAACATTTCAGCCCCCTATGAATAAGTATGTAGCAACATTTCAACAAGCGGTATTAAGGGATCTCCATTTTCCACCTTTTGAATCCCAAATTCTGCAGGAAAATATCAATCCTACTGAAAAGAAGGCTCTGATGGAACTCAAAGAAAATAACAAGATTGTTATTCTTCAAGCAGATAAGGGTGGAGCGGTGGTCATTTTGGACATGGATTATTACATTCAGGAAGGTCTTCGTCAGTTATCTGACACTAGATGTTATATGTCTATGGGCATAGATCCCACACCTAAATTCAAAAAAGAAATTGATGCCTTTATCGACAGAGCTGTTGAAGAGGGTATCATCTCCCGCAGCATAGCCCAACACTTAACAGTTACTGATCCATCTAAACAAATATTATATTTGCTTCCCAAAATACATAAATCTCTTACATCCCCACCTGGTAGACCGATTGTTTCAGGGCATGGCTCACTCACGGAACCACTATCAGCATTTCTAACTCAGCAGTTAAAACCTCTATTGAAACATGTGAGAGCCAGGATTCAAGACACTACACAATTCTTACAAATTATCCAGGATACACAAATTGAATCACAGTGGTTATTGTGCACACTGGATGTTAGATCCCTGTACACCAGCATACCACATTGGGCAGGCTTACAAGCTTTACAATTTTGGTTAGAGAAAGCCGATCTATACCCATAAGGTTTCAATACATTAATCATCTGTATGTCCGAACATGTACTGAATAAAAACATTCTGTATTTTCAAGGGGAATGTTATTGGCAACTCCAGGGGACGGCTATGGGAGCTTCTTTTGCACCCATTTACGCTGACCTGTTCATGGCCTACCTGGAGGAATGCCTTATTTATAATCCATCACACAATATCTACATGGTGGAAATGGACATATGGCGCAGGTACTTGGATGACTGCTGGATGGTGTGGCGTGCGGATTCAGGGTATTTACGTGAATTTATGGAATATCTTAGCAGTAACATATGGGGAATTGAATTTACGGTTACTTCCAACTTGAATCAGATTGACTTCCTTGATGTTACGGTTTATAGAAATACTGATAATACTCTTGGTACGAAGATTCACCGTAAATACCCACAATATAATACGTTACTCCATGCATCTAGTATGCATCCACGCCACACCGTCCGAAATACTCCCAAATCCCAATTTTTGAGGATCAAATGCATCAGCTCCTCTGCAAGGGATTATCAGGATGCGAATATTGATCTAACTAATAGATTTTTAGAAAGGGGATATTGTCCATTTGATATTCTATCTGCCAGGAATTGGTCGGGTCAACAGCAGAGAAGTCAATTGCTGGAATATAGGGACCACTCACCTACTATGCACGATTCTACTTTGAGATTTATAACCACATATGGTAGGAATCATCAGGTTATTAGGAAGGTTCTCAATGACAATTGGAATATTCTATTGGCCAATGATTTTTTAAGAGAGAGGTTGGGTGACAAATGCCAATTTTCCTATAGAAGGGGTAGAACATTGGGTTCTCTTTTTTCACATTACAAACATCAGGATAGTGGAGGAGCAAAATATAAACAACTCACCATTATGGGGGATGAGCTTTTGGGCACCTTTCCGTGTGGGCATTGTATATCGTGTAATCAGGTAAATAAAACCAAACAATTCACCAGTGCCAATACTAGTAAAGTTTATGATCTGAGAATTTTTGGGAACTGTTCCAGTAGTTGGGTGATATACCTAGCGACATACCAGTGTTCAGCCTTTTATGTAGGCAAAACTTCACGTTCACTACGTATTAGAATAGGGGAACACAGGAGTGACATACGAAACAAAAAGCCAACTAATGCACTTTTTCAACATACACTTAAACATCCTTCAGCCAGGTTCATGTTCACTGTCATTGACAGGATTATAGGGGATAGAAGCCATCAACAGGGATGGCAGAATGCACTAAGCTTTAAAGAGAAATATTGGATTATTCATCTTAGAGCTTTATTTTCTCCTGGTATAAATGACCATTTATAATGAATATTTTTTCATTTAGCTCTTTGTCCTATAGGTACAAGGCTATGAGAAGCTCCATTTAATTTTCATGTTACAAATGGGTTGTATTTATAATTGAATCATCACACTTTATATATCTTTTGTGACAACCAATGTGGTTTTCCCCTTCTAATATGGTACACATATATATATATATATATATATATATATATATATATATATATATGTGTACATATATGTTTATATGGAGTGATTGGGTTGTTAAAATTGAAAGGTATATAATTTGGTCTAGGTTTAGTGGACAGGGTTTAGACTAGGTTGAATCATGTTTGTATGGCATTTATATACCATCTTTTGTTTATTTTTACTATTTTTTATTCTTTATGATTTGATTATTATTATCTTAAGACGTGCACTCATGTTATCTACATCCATATTTGTAAATACTTTTTGCATTTGCAATTATATTTGTTCATTACCTTTGTTACATATATGACTCTATAAGCTCTTATCAGTAGTTCTTTGGGCTCATGAATATGTATCAAAGTGGTTGGATTATACCATTGGTTAAGCATGACTGATGCAGGATATAAATAATTATGATGCTCAGGTTTAGGCATGATTTTTACTCACTGAAGAAGGCATATTGCCAAAACCGGTCTGAGGTTGGAGTTATGTTTGGGACATTTTTATGTTCCTGGTTTTCTGCAAAATAAAGCGTTGGACTATATATGCTGGCCATTTGTGTTTTTTTTAAAACTACTCATGTACCAACTCTTGTGCTCAACATTTTCTGGAATTCATCAATTCCAATGCCTTGGATCAACTTATCCACACCCCCACCAGGGGCAGCAATATCCTAGACTTGGTTATTACCAATATGGGCAACCAGTGCTCCACACCAGAGGTCAATTCCTTGTTAGTCAGATCCGACCACAAGCTAATCACCCTAGACATCCACATCCCTCCGCCACCCTCCATTAGGGAAACTACCGTAAAGAATTTATCCAAAGCCAACTTCACGCTTCTTAAGACAGAAGTGGCAAACTTCACAACACCCATGCTGATGGGGATTCACTTTGAATCATCGAATGTTCAGAACATCGAAGTTCTGATCATCAAGACCAGAACATCGATGTTCAGAACATCGAAGGTTTAAAGTGTAAGTGCCAGGTAAGTGAGAGTGTGGAATGTTGGGTGTGTATGCAGGGGAGCAAAGTGCCCTGCATGTTATTTTATTTATTTATTTTACATTTGTTTACCGGGCTAGTCCAACTGGGTATATGTCCATTTTCAGTAGAGGCCCGGGGAAAAAAGCTCCAAAAGTATATAGTTAAAATATACTTCAATTTCCAATATGTTAAATTGAATCTAAAATAAGAAAAAAAATAACAATATATTAGCAACAAATTGGAGAAAAACAGCTCCATTACATAGGTGTAGCCAGGTGAGAACGAATACAAGACATTTCCATTGAGAACAAAGTTAACAATTTGTTTAGCCTAAAAACTTCTTAAATAAGCAGAATTACAACAGGATATCACTGAGAGGTAGAATAAGGAGATACATAGGGGTATGTCTGTTAAGCAGGTTGTTAACTAAAGCCCTCAGAGAAGGGCATAAGAGATGAGTCAGAGCTGGTAAGGAAAGGGGGAGCAGAAATATTTAATTGAAACATAGAGTTTAAATACTTTTTGTTGCTAGAAAAAGTCACATACTTGCAGAGTGATACTGAAAAGTACAAAGGAAGTTGGTAAGAATAATAAGGACATAGAGGTGATAGGCAAAAAAGAAACAGCAGGTCAGTCAGGATTTGTACAAGGGCATAGCCAGTGGGATAGAAGGAAAGTTCTTAGTTATTTCTTAAAAAGGGGTGTTGATGTAAGTGATGTAAGATTAGATGGAAGTTTGTTCCAGTTAGTTCCAACAAAGTTAGTAAATAGGCAGTCGCCAGATTTATTGTTGGATTTAATGGAGGCTACTAGTAGCTTGCCTGCTGAACGCAGTGTTGTAAGATTTTTATAAGGTTTGATAATGTTACAGAGTATGGGAGAGTTTATTGTATGATATAAGATATTATGGGTAATTATAAGTTGCTAAAGAAGAAACTGATTGTGTAATTCCAGCCATCCTAGCTGTTTAAGGTTTTGGCAGTGATGGGTACGAAATGCAGAACCAGTAGCAAATCTAGCTATATTATTATATGAGGTTGATAGTTTGTTCAGATTGCTTTTGGAAAGGTTACAGTAGATGGAAGAGGCATAGAGAAGGGTGGATATAAGGTGTGTCTTGGCAATAGTGGTCCTAGCTGAGGGAGTAAGAAAGGTTTTAAGCCTGTAAAGGGAGCCAAGTTTTCTATTTACTGATTTAATGGTCAAATTAATGTGCGAGTCAAAGTTAAGATTATTGTCAATTGTTACACCCAAAAGTTTGCTGGTTGTGTTTGGTGTTATTATAGTTCCATTTTTGGATGTAACTGTGAAATAGATAGGGGCAAGAATTTTGAGTAGGAGTAAACAATAATAACTTAGTTTTGTTAGGGTTGAGGAGGAGACGGCAGTTGTGGAACCAATTTTCAACTAAGGTAAAAACTTTTTGGTTATTGGTCTGCAGTTCGGTAGTGGAGTCAGTGGCACATATTAGTGTAGAGTCATCGGTATATTGTAAGGTGGTGGTTAGAGGAAGGGAAGCACTCAGATCATTAATAAAAATGGAAATAAGGAGAGGCCCCAAGATTGATCCTTGTGGGACTCCCAGGGTGATGGGGAGTTGAGAGGATAAGCTACTTTCCCAGAGAACTGCTTGTTTTCTATTCTCTAGGTAGGATTTGAACCATTTGAGTGCTTGAGTATCAAGTGACAGTGATTTCAGTATATCTAACAATAACTTATGGTTAACCATGTCAAAGGCTTTGGATAGGTCTAAGAAGGGTGCTGAGGAAAGTAGGTTGTTGTTACGATTCTTATTAATACAGTCAGTAACGGTTAAGAGTGCAGTTGTGGTGCTATGAAAAGGCCTGAAACCATGTTGGCAATCAGCTAGTAGGTAATTTTGGAGGAGATGATCAAGTAATTGCAGATGGATACATTTCTCCATAATTTTTGCTAATGGAGAGAGAAGGGCTATGGGATGGAAATTTGATAGATCTTTTGAGTTACCTCCCTTATGCAGTGGGATAATATGAGAGACTTTCCAGATGGCTGAGATAGTACCTTCAGTAATGGTTCTGTTTATTAGAACAGAAATAGGATAGGCAAGTGCTTCAGCTGCCATCTGTAAATATTCAGCAGGAATGGCATCTGCTGAAGGAGTACATGGTTTGAGTTTACGAAGTAAGGAAAGGATAAAAGAAGTTGGAACTGGCTGGAGCTGAAATACGGGGGATTTATTGAAAAGAGAAAGTGGCTCAGCAGTATTAGTATGTGAGAGGGACTTTGCTAAAGATTGCACTGTTTCAGAAAAGGATTTGTTAAAAGTGTCAGTAATTTGGTTGGGTGAGTTCTGAGTAAAATTAGAAGGGGTGGGAGTTTTAGCATGTCCAGGATGGAGTAGTTTATTTATGCCTGACCAGAATTTTGAGGGTTTTGATTTTGGGTTTGTTGGAATTTTAGGTAACAGGTTTTTTTTGTCAAGGAGTATTAATTTTTTTGTCAAATTTCTAAGTCGCCTAAAGTTTTGATGGCCAGTTGGGTTTTTGGTAGTTCTCCATTTGTCCCAGATTTTATTTCTCAGCAGTATTTTCTGCCTGGTCTCTTTTGAGAGCCAGGGAGCAGGTTTGTTCCTAGTTCTGACCCTACGGGAGGGGGCATGGTGGTCTAGAATTTGCAAAAATGTCTTATTAAAATAAGAGACGGCTTCAAGAGGCAGGTACTTTAGGGGTGACCAGTTACAGGCTTTGAACTCAGCTTGGTAGCTAACTAGGTCTAGATTTTTCTTGCTATGATTTATTCTATAGGTTAATGGGTTGGATATAAATGTTTTTTGTCTAGTAATAAGGGTAAGTGAGTGATCGCTAATATCATCAGGAAGTACATTTGTTTTATAGGTAAGGAGATTACTGTTCACTAATATCCAGTCTAAGATGCTTTGTTTGTTACTAGGTTTATTGGTTCTAGTGGGGGAGGTAATGGTTTGGTGGAAGCCATAAAGGTTTATATGAGTAGTAGGTTTAGGGGAAGTACAACAATTCCAATCAATGTTAGAATCACCTAGCAGTATGGTTTCTTGAGGGAAGGATGTAGAAAGCCAGCTAAGGGTATTTTCAAGAGTGTTAATGTTATTACCTGGGGGGATGTAGGAGCAAATGAAGTACAAGGCTTTATTAGAATTTATCTGGAGCTTAGAGATCAAAATTTCAGCATTGCTGGGTGAGGGAGGTTGTATATCTAGTGAGGTAACTTGTAAGTTAGATTTATACAATATTGCCACCCCACCACCTTTCTTGACAGGCGGTCTAGTCTCAGGATGTTGTAGCCAGGTGGAATTATATCATTATCCTTAGTTACTGGTTTGAGCCAAGTTTCTGTTAGACATAGGATATCAAAAGAATGTGTGTGTAGCAGGGAATGCAGTTGGGTAATTTTATTGTTTATACTCCGTATATTGAGATGGGCTATAGAGAGTGAGTTAGGTGTAGTAGTGGGAGTCTGAAATGTAGTAGGAAGGACTGATTGGGAATCTAGGATGGCATTACTTGGTCCTGGGTTAGGATGTATATCACCGTGTAGTAATAGATACAGTAGAGGATTATGCAAACATTTGGTGAGATAAAAAATAGGGTAAGGTTTTCTGGTTTGAAAATATTTAATGTGTGTAAGTCTGTGAAAATGTGGTAGGACGTATGAAGGTGAGGAGGTTATATTGCTGTGGGTTAGGGAGGTTATAGTAGAGAGAGGAGTTGTTTGTCTTGGAGGGTGTTGAAAATTGGTACAGGTTAGGTGTTCATAGGAAGTAAGGATAAGGGAGACAAGTAAAGTATTAAGAATTAATAAATAGAGGAATGAGTTAGAGTTTCTTGGTAAGCTGAAGATAGGCATAGTAAGTGGATGTGTAAAGATGTATCTGAGAGAAAAGGAGTATAAGGAACAAGGAATGGAAAAGGGTGGAGTGATTTGAAGAGAAAACAGTATGTGGGATCTAGTAAGTACTTAGGAGGTGGGATGTAGTGAGTAATTAGGAGTAAGCAATAAGTGAGTAATGTGGTGGAGTGAAGGTTTGGATGATTGGTAAAGGGTGTGTGGTTAAGGAAGTATAAGGTTGAGAGCACTGGTGGTGTGTGGGATATGGGGGTAGGGTAGGGGAGAAGAGTGAGCCCTCAGGGCAAATAGAGCGGGTAGAAACAGGTAAAGAGGCAGCTAGAGGGGAAATATATCAGCAGTACTGGTTACTGAAGGAAAGACAGATAAGGCAGGAGTGGGTAGTAACAGCAAAGAGTGAGTCTAGAAGAGGTAGATTTAGACAGCAATAAATTAGACAAAGGTGAAATAGACCCAGGTCTGGGCCTTTGGGGATATTAGAGTAAGTAGCTGGGAAAAATACCGAGGGTCCAACAGGCTGTATAGCACGGATAAGGGTGCCACCTAGTGGACAGGGTATTATAATGCAGGTAAGTAAGATTGGGAGCAGGATGAGTGTAACAGGAGTAGGGTTGAGAGCTAGTACAAAGATGTACAACAAAGGATCGGGGGTGAGTTGATTATAGGGTAGAAGGAAGGGATAGTAGAGGCTGCCTGCTGCCTGGCTCGGAGCGTACTTTATTACCCGTGTGGCAGAGAGTACAGTGGAAGAAAGTATTTCAGGCAGGTCTTAGGGAACAACGTACTTTCTTTTCCTTGAGCAAGAGAGCAGAGCAAAAAAGGGCTATGAGCTGGAAACCGCTGATAATTGCCAAGGGTCCTTTACCATCAGATATGTAGGTTCTGAGAGACTGGTGCAGGGATAGCACAGTAGAGCAAGGTACTCAAATGAAAAAAAGAGGGACAAAAGCTGTGAAGAGAATATATGGGTTAGCAATTGGCAAGGAAGGGGTGGTAAAAATCCACAAAACATTCATACAAACAGTAAACTGAGGATGGCATATAGGCATTCCCTCACTTTAGATACTAGCATAAGAGAGAAGATTTTCAAAACAACCATGCTATAAACTCTGTACTTGTAATAGGACACAGTTTGTTGGCTAGTTTACACAGAACATTCACAGGGACAATAAAATAAAGTTAGCAAAACATCATACCCTCGTCCTTAATAGCAATAATAGTAGACACAATTTAATGGAACGATGTTATAAACCCTATACTATAAATGGACACCGTTTGATATTTCAGTGTGACTGCAATCCCCACCTTAGGTTTGAGAAATGTTTCACTATGTAGCAGTACAGAAAAACGATACAAATTAAAACAAACACAGTAAAGATTCACACTAAACCCATAGATATTACTGTTGAAATGCAGCTAATCAAAAGTTACAGCTGGGTTGTTTCTGATTTAAACAGCCAGGGAAGAAGTAAACTAAAATGTACTTGGTGTGCCCCCACATGGGTGGTGTAGTTCTAAAAAGTTGTTTACAGGCTAAACCCAAAAAAGTAAAAGCAGGCTAAAAAAGCCGCATACAAGTTTAAGTCAAATAATAGAGTACTGGCTAGTGGGGTTGTCTACAGGCTTAACACAGCAATTGGATACCGGCTAAAAAGCCGTTTACAGGCTTATCACAAACAGTTGAATACTGGCATGCTCAGAGATAGCTCCTCGCAGATAGTGTGTACCTAGATAGCCATTACCGGCTTACAACAAGGCAATTTTCAAGTTAAAAGCCTAAAACAAAGTGTTAGGGATCTAGCACTTTACCGATGGCTAGGATTCAAACTAAGCCCATAGGTATTACTGTAGAAGTGCAGCTAATCAAGTGTTACAGCTAGGTCACTTCTGATTTAAACAGCCAAGGAAGAATTAGACTATAATGCACTCGGAGTGCCTCCACGTGGTGTAGTTCTAAAAATCCATTTTCAGGCTTAATGCAAACAAGTAAAAGCAGGCTGAAAAAGCCGCTTACAAGTGTAAGACAAATGGAAGAACCAAAAAGGCAATGAACTCACAAACCCTGGTCACGGACTCTCCAATAAGTGTAACAGCACCTCTAGTTCAGCAAGTTGTAATCCAAAAACGAATAATAAACCAACTAACAAAGCAAACTTCAGAATGGTTCTGAAGAAGCCCACTATACGAGTGGGTGAAAGTGCTAAACCTTTTTTATTTGTCATGTGCTGTCAGTTTTTGGAGTTTTCGCCCTGTTTTTTATCGTTCGTTCATGGAATAAAAAAATTTTGTTGAACCTGCAACTATATACGTTGTGCTGCCAGTCTGTGGAAGTTCATTTTGTTAGTTGGTTTATTATTCGCTTTTGGATTACAACTTGCTGAACTAGAGGTGCTGTTACACTTATTGGAGAGTCCATGACCAGGGTTTGTAAGTGTAAGACAAACAATAGAGTACTGGCTGGGAAGGTTGTCTGCAGACTTAACACAGCAATTGGACACTGACTAAAAGCCGTTTACAGGCTTATCACAACAGTTAAATATTAGCACGCTTAGGGATAGCTCCTTGCAGATAGCATGTACCTAGATAGCCGTTACCAGTTTACAACAAGGCAACTATTGAGTTAAACACCTAAAACAAACTGTTAGGGATCTAGCACTCTACCGGTGACTACAGGAATATGCAGAAAACATAGCAGCTGTACAGGCTTACAGACATAAACATTCAACAAAAGCCATTTGAACGTCAGCAGAAATTAGGAGATAGCTTTTAGGTACTTAGATTTTATATTAAACATTTCAGCATGTATAGTTAAACTACAATCAAAGCAATACATACCACAGGCACTAGACGCTTAGAGCAGGGCATACAGACAGCAGCCAGGGCTTTCCTGGAGTACTTAGAGATGGTGCGGCACAAAGCCCAGGGTATTTATGGGATACAGGTGCATAGATCTGAAAAAGGGAGGGGAAGAGCCGGTATAGATGGGAGGGGCCAGAGAAGGACAGCATTCGGGAGGACTATGGGTCATCCTGCAAGAAGCAAAAAGGTTAAGAATACTGGAAAAAGTAAGAAAGGCAAGGGCTAAAAGAGATAGGGGTTAAGGTCAAGAGGAATGGATGGCAGTAGAGAGGTATGAAGGTGCTAGGTTCCTAAATAGGAAACAGGTAAAGAGGCAGCTAGAGGGGAAATCAATCAGCAGTACTGGCTACTGAAGGAAAGACAGATAAGGCAGGAGTGGGTAGTAACAGCAAAGAGTGAGTCTAGAAGAGGTAGATTTAGACAGCAATAAACTAGACAAAGGTGATCTGGGCCTTTGGAGATATTAGGGTAAGTAGCTGGGAAAAATACTGAGGGTCCAACAGGCTGTATAGCAGGGATAAGTGATGTTGTGTGTGTGTGTGTGTGCCATCTGAGTGGTGGCATTGCAGGTAGGGTACGGGAAATCTCCCATTTAGCACTACTGCATATAGCGGTAAACAGGAGATTTTCCTTACCCCACTGTAGTGCGATCTTGGAGTTGGAATATTAAAGTAGAGGGGTGTGGGGGGCACAGCCCCCACATGGGGGGGGGGGTGATTAACATAGTGTTTGTGATTTTTGTCTTGTTTTTATGGTTCATTTTGAACCTTCGATGTTCTGAACATCGATGTTCTGGTCTCCATGATCAGAACTTCGATGTTCTGAAGATTCGATGATTCAAAGTGAATCCGTTGATGGACAATAGAGGTATGACTGCTGAATCCTACACAAATGCACTTTATAAATACTTACATGAGTGCATGGATCGTGCAATCCCTAACAGAACCAAGATGCTATCCTCCAAAAAAAGGAAGCCGATCTAGTGGTCCCCTGCCATAAACAAACTCTACAACAGAAGAAAGAAACTGTTGCAAAAAAGAGGAAAATCCCATGATTGGAGAAACTCACTGGTCAGCCTCAGTAAGAAGCTGAGATCCCTCATAAAATCCTCCAAAGCTAGTTACAAAAGCAAAACTGCCACTGACTCTAAAGACAGCCACAAAGCATTCTATAGCTTTGTCAAGAATCTCAATAGCAACACTCAGATCTGCTCTGAGTTGCAGCACAATGGCACTAAATATACAGAACCAACTGATATTGACAACATCCTGGCAGACGGGTTTAGTACTAACTTTACCCCATTCTCATCCCCTAAAGGGCCCATCTCTATACCAGAAGAATGCAAAGTTCCTGTAATCATGGCTGCACAGGTAAAAAACACACTCTCCAAAGCAAAGAACACAGCATCCATGGGACCTGACAACATCCCAGGCTGCGTTCTACATGAACTACAGCACGAACTGGCACCCCACCTAAGTACCATGTTCAATCATAGCCTCACCTCAGGCTATGTGCCCAGTGAATGGCCCACAGCAATGGTTATCCTACTCCACAAAGGGGAGCCAACATGGACCCCGGGAACTACCGCCCCATTAGCCTAACATGTCTGGTCTGCAAAGCCATGGAACATATCATCATGGAAGTTATAAACAATGACATTGGTAATCTCCAAACTCTGGACCCCACCCAGTTTGGGTTTGTAAAAGGCAGATCATGTCTCCTAAACCTGATAGACGTCTTTGAAGCGGTCACCAAAGCCATAGATGAGGGTAAGGTGGTTCACACAGCCTATCTAGATCTCACCAAGGCTTTTGACACCAACCCCACTCTGGAATTATAGATAAACTCACTAAACTAGGTATAAATCCCTATGTCACAAGATGGGTTGCAACTGGCTCATTGACAGAACCCACACTATAAAAGTAGCAGACTCCAAATCCAGCGTCAGACCACTGGCAAGTGGAGTACCACAGGGTCCAGTCCTGGGTCCTCTCCTGTTTGGTATCTACTTCTCTGAAGTACAGGCTAACACAGAAGGTTTTTGGCTAATGAAGTTCGCAGATGACTACAAACTAGAAGCCATAATCAAAACTCCAAAAGATGTGGACATCCCACAAAAGGGCCTCGCTGGTGTCAAAGCCACGGCCTCAAGCTCAATGCCAAAAAGTGTATTGTCATCCCTTTTGGTAAAAACTCTGTACCCATGAACTACCACATAGGTGGTAGTCTACTTAACACCGAAAGTGTGATAAGAGACCTTGGGACACAAATGGACAGTAGTCTCTCCTTTGATAATCACATCGCCACAGTAGCCAGGGAATCCTTCTACGTGGCACACCTCATCACAAAAGGTTTCTCATCCAGGAAAAAAGAGGTCATTGTTCCCCTCTACTCGTCACTCATTAGACCCATTATAGAGTACAATACCCCTTTTGGTATGTACCTCACAAGACATCTACAACAACTGGAAAGGCCACAGAAATACCTCACAAAGAGGATTACCGGCCTCAAACAGATGCCCTACGCAGACCATCTCAAAAAACTGCAGATTTACTCCATCGCATATCGCCTACTCAGAAACAATCTCTGCCTAACACACAAAGCTATGTCAAATGCAGAGCTTTTGGACATGCACCACTTAAAGAAATTCCAATCCCTCTGAGCTACATGCTCTAGGGACCTAAACCTTGTCACCACAGTATACAGAACATGCTGGAGGAATAGATTTCTGTCCCAGAGACTTCCCATACTCTGGAACAAACTACCTATCTATAGCAAACAAAGCTACTCATTAACACTCTTCAAGAAAAATCTTGATGATTGGATGGGAGATAGGAAATTCACCCCGGGGGTCACTTCTGTGGCTCTGCTCGACAGTGGTACAGGAAAATAATTTTCTTGGGTGGTGAAAGCCAGGGTCCTTTTTGGCTAAGCTTATATAGGCCCTAGGGCCAATAGCCTTGTACCTACCTATGAACCTATGAACCTATTATATCTCTCTCTTTCTTTCTCTCACTCTCTCTCTCTGTATATATATATATATATATATATATATATATATATATATATATATATATATATATATATATAAGCTAGTTATCATAACACCCATTCCTGCATCAGTGCACTGGATTCTTGTAATACATTACACACTCTGCCTTCCCAAAAATGCTTTGCCATGCCTTGCCTAATGTACAAAGACCGTTGTTGTGCTCTGTGTCACATACCCTGCCCCTGTTTGCATTGCCACTAGTACTCCCCTCACTTAGAGCCTGACATGGCAGTGTTATGACACTGTTGTATGTTTCCACAGCCACATACAACAGTTCATCTAGCTGCCATCCACTATGGGGCTCCAAAGCATTGCAGGGTTACATTATTAGATGCCTTGTCTCCCTTCAGTAATACTATTTCATCTATTTCAAATTCCAACATACTACTAGTGTGCTCTCTCAAAATATGGTAAAGCAACTTTTTACAATATTAATTCAGAAATCAGAGCCCAGTAGTTATGCTAAGGAGGGAATTCATTACAGCTCCCTCTGAATCACTATGATAACACATCATGCTATCCTGCTTATACCTGCTCATCCTGGCGCTGTGCATTAGCTGTTTGAATGAGGGACTTACTGAGTCACCATGGCTGCTTCAGGTGCTGTGAGCAGAATGAGGAATGAGGTTTTCTTATTTCTTCATAGGAAATTCTAGGTGATCCTGGTGGGCCACATTGTCATGGCCATTTGTACATGGATGACATCTGGCATGAGAATGCCAGGATGGTGAGTAAAGCCACTCACATCATCCATTTTGTTAAGCAGTGCAGGTACCACTATAGCAACCTGCAGTGACATCACACTGATTTGCTTTGACACTGACAGGTAAAAGCTATGGACAGCCAGCCAGGGTTTTATTGTAAGAACTTTCCCTTGACTTCTCCAGGAAAAATATTGCACTTGGTTCTTCCTACTTTGTCGCAGTGGAGGAGTGAATGAAGCATACAGAAACATGCTGGATGAGGGAAGGAAACCTCTCTCACTGGCATTTGTGCAAATGTCATATACACCACTGCACAGTACAGCTTTAATGGCATGCATGTATAACATGTTTGTACTAATGAGTACTTTTTGTTTTCTCTTCTTCTGTAGGTCCAGTTTTAATGGTGGTAAAGGAGAGGCAATGGTCACTTCAGCATGTGTCATTCAACATCTCTGTTGCTGGATTGCCTATCCCCATCCCCATGCATTATTTGTTATCTGATTATCACCAACACCGAAGTGTCTACCCTCTATATGTGTCCATCCATTTTTCCTCACAATTTTTTGTCAATCCCACCTCTGGTGGTTTGTGTTTACCTTTTTTGTTTGTTTGCATATCCTTGCAACCTTCCTTTCTTCCTGTCTCTTGCCACAGCCATTCCTCACTGTCTTCCCCAGCTTCTTCCTCTTCTTATATATAAAATTGTAAATTTCCCACAAAAAGTTCATTTCTTTCTCACCTGCAGTTATCCCTTGTGTTTATCCATTTATATCCTCCTCTCCTTTTATAGCCCACTTTCTTAATTTCTTATTATCCTGATTCCTTCCTATTTACAGCCATTCTTGGCCTGTTTGGTATTGCACACATGGTAGTGATGTGTTATTTTATTTATTTATTTTTTTTTTTTGCACAGATGAGGGCACATAGCTTTGTGCACATTCAGGCTCAAAACTTTAGGCAGATGCTATTTAATAGTGATTCTCGTCCATTTACTCTGACTAATTCAACATGTCAATGGAATGTGGCTCCACAAATTTCTTATGGCCTCTGCCCAACTATTGGCACAATGCAAGCCCTGCTTCATATTTAAGCAGCTGTAGGCCATGTCACATAACAGGATCCTTGATATTTAATACCTTGTAACTTCAAAGTACTTGTCTAAGAATCCTAACCAAGACTAAATCTTTTGTGTACCTAGAGAGAGCAGTAAGTTTTCATTTGCATTTATTAGAGATATGTATGTACATGAGACACAGATTTAACAATGTTGTGTGAAACAACAGCAGAAAAACTGATAAATAAAATATATGAAGGTGATTTTGGCTGAATTGTTTGCAAGTATCTGGTTCTCTTTAAAATCTTAAACTGTAAATTCAAGCATACCTGTATGCATTTTCCATTTCCCTTTTGTATATAACTGACATTTTCCGTAATGTTTGTTTTGATATATTTCATAGAGATTCAGTGTCAAGCCCTAAGCTGTCAATGATCTGCTTCCTGTACTTGGTGTACAAGGTTTGATTCTGTCCACTTTCATTTGCCTACAGTATGACTTTAAGTTATTTAACCAGATAGGGCTTTCAGATTGTCCTTGAAAAGCAACAATTGTGTCCAGTGGGCTTACAGGTTAACAGACAGGTAAAATAAAAAGCATGCTGACTTTAAGGAAGACGTGACAGTTGAGAGATGACATTTGTTTACTATACTTCTGGCAGAGAAGGGACATCAGTACAACATTCCTAAATTCCCTATTGTAAAGTTATGCTTACTATTTTCTTTTCCATAGAAAGTTTAAAATTATTTAATTATAGAATAATGATCAAACTATTATCTGAAACATCATTTTCCAAAATGCTGTACACATCTTTCATTGCTTATGTGTAAATTATATGCACTATTCCTTTATGTAGGTCTTCAACAAGATAGCAATTTAGATTATATCCCATTAGTTTAACTTTTGTGCTGATTTGATCTACTTCCCTGTAGAACACCTACAGCAGTTTTTTAGACAAGCAAAGTAAGCTGTCATAGCTGTTTATAAGGTTATACTAACCAGGTTCAGTCCATACTTCTTTTGCAATGATAATTCACTTTTTTTTCCTCTGTGGATCCAGTTTCAACTGTTAATTCGAAATTGTTAATAAAGTTAAAAGTACACATCTGAAAGCAAACATTTTTACATATACTCATTTCTTAGTCTATACAGGTTGTCTCTTAATAAAATATTAAACATTCGACCAGAATGAAAGTTACCCATATCATCCTTATTTTAGCCACATGTACTGACCCAGATCCCTTTTTTCCAATTAATTCTAAAGTTTTTTTTTTTTACCTTTTACGCATTACCAGAGCTTATGTGGCAAATGATCCTCATCCATTTTGTAGTCATATTTGCAGGTTTCACTGATGCTGTTAAAATATGGAGTGAGCTATACATATCTGTTTCATTAAGTCAGACAAAATAGACTTCCTCTTTCATCTTTCTTTATGTTACTTGTTACAGCATATTTTTTTTCTGTTTTAGTACTATCATATAGCTTTGTACGCATATTTCCACACCATCTCATTTTCATTTACATAGCCTATGAAAGCCAGTAATTGTGATGTAAATAGCAAAAAATAATAGTCCTTAATCTATAGACAAAGAAATGTTTTTGTTTTTCCTTTGTAGGACTTCACCCTCCCAAACCTCTCTATGCACAGGGAGAGACCTAGTGTACTACCCCCACCTTACTTATAATCAGTTACAACATTGCAACATCTTAGGGAAAGGAATGCATTGAGTTAATAGTATTAGCAATGCCCACAATCAGCTGAAATGAAATAGAAACTGAGTACCTAGACAGCATAGTGGCACAGCAGATAGTGTTGTTGCCTCATACCAAGAAGTTCCCAGGTTTGATACTCCCCTGGGGTGCCTTCTGTGTGGAGTCTGCATGTTCTCTCTGGGTTTCTTCAGGGTGCTCTAATTTCCTCCCACATTCCAAAGACATGCAGTAGGTGTATTGGATCCTCTAAATTACTTATAGGTTTGTGATGTGGAAAAATAGCTGTGGCAGGGCTAGCAACATGGTGGTGTAAATTAGAAGTTATGTACTCACCATAACGTTCCATCTGAGTAGGTGACTTCATTCGGATGCAACCTGTGGGTATCGGATCCGATCTCGGATCCGAGCCGGCAATTCAAAAGCTTAGGCTCCGAGCTCCTAGCTCCTCCCTCTTACCCATAACCCCTTGCCAAGCCCTGACTGACCTCAGATTGAGTTTGCCTCAAAATACTGACCACAGTACACTAAAACAGCATAAATACTCGCTCTATAAAGGTCAGGGGGATGGAGGGATGGTTGCATCCGAATGAAGTCACCTACTCAGATGGAACGTTATGGTGAGTACATAACTTCTAAATCTGAAGTAGGCAGACTTCATTCGTCTGCAACCTGTGGGACAGAGTCCCTAGCTACCTGAATCTTGGGCGGCCGTCATGGAAGGATGTTCCGAGCACCGCTGAGCCAAAGGATGCTCTTCCTCTAGAAACAACATCCACCTTGTAATGAGAAATAAAAGTATGAGGCGAGGCCCAAGTAGCTGCCGCAGATATCATCCAACGAAACACGGGACTTAAAGGCGGCTGGCGAGAAACTGCCCTAGTAGAATGAGCCGTAACCCTCTGAGGAGCAGGTCTGCCTGAAGTGTCATATGCCTGCAGAATGCAATTAGCAATCCATTTAGATAGAGTGACTTTAGATACTGCTTTACCCAGAGCAAATTTAGCAAAGGAGACGAACAGCTGATCTGATTTCCTGTGGCCAGCTGTCCGGTTAATATAAAAACGTAATTGTCTATGAACATCCAAGGAATGCAATTTGTATTCTCCTTTGTTTGAATACTTGGGAAAAAATACAGGCAAATTGATTGACTGGTTAATATTGGATTCAGAAGAGACCTTCGGAAGAAAAGATGGATTGGTCCTGAGGCACACCCTATCAGGGAAGAAAGAAAGATAAGGCGGTTTGACACATAGAGCCTGAAGCTCAGACACCCTTCTGGCTGAAGTGATAGCTACCAGAAAGGCAGTCTTCCAGGAAAGGTATTTCAAATCAGCAGAAGCTGCAGGTTCGAAGGGAGGAGCAGTAAGGGCCTGCAGGACTAAAGACAAGTCCCAAGGCGGTACAACCTCCTTGACTGGAGGCCTTAACAAAAAAACTCCTTTGAGAAAAGTTTTGCATAATTTCGCTGTCATAAGGGGAGCTGTGTCATGACCAATATGATAATGCGAGATAGCCGCCAATTGTACCTTAATCGTGGAAGAACTAGCCCCTTGATGAAAGAGGTCTGTTAGAAAATCCAGCACCGCAGAGATAGGTGCTGAAAAAGGATCCACAGTTCTCTGTCCTGCCCATATAGAGAACCTCTTCCATTTACTCCGATAAACCTGTCTGGTGGAAGGTTTATGAGCAGCCATCAAAATGGCCTTGACCGGTGAAGAGATACCGGGAGTCCTAATCAAGGTTGGAATTGGAGCAGCCAAGCTGTCAACTTCAGGGTCCGCAGATTGGGAACTGGCATTCCCAGAGGGTGAGAGATGAGATCTGAAATTGGATCCAGAATCCATGGTGGATTGATTTTGTGAGACCATACAAAGGGGAACCAAGGTTGTCGAGGCCAGAATGGGGCAATGAGAATCATTCTGCTCCCCAAACTGTTGGCTTTCTGCAGAAGCCTCTGCATCAGAGGAAGTGGAGGGTAGGCATAAAGGAGACCGGGAGGCCAAGCATGCACCAGAGCATCCTCGAACTCCCCTGGTGGGGGAAGCAGAGCGAAGAAATTGTCGCATTTGGCGTTTGAGGGAGAAGCAAAAAGATTGCAACAGGGTTGCCCCCAAACGGCAAAAATCTTCTTCGCTACTTGAAGATTGAGGGACCACTCGTGTGGAGAAAGGATGGTGCAACTGAGCTTGTCCGCAAGGATGTTGGACTTTCCCGGAATGTGCGTTGCTACCAGAAAGCGTTTGGTGGAAATTGCCCATTCCCAGACTCTCATGGCCTCTCGACAAAGGGGTAAGACCTGGTTCCTCCCTGCTTGTTGATATACCAGACTACGGACATGTTGTCTGTCTGAATCGCAATAGTCCCTGAAGGAAGAACGTGGTGAAGTGCTTGCAACGCTAGGAGCACCGCCCTCATTTCCAGGACATTTATATGCAATGACGTCTCTGTGGGATTCCACGTGCCTTGGACAATCTTTCCGCAGAATGCCCCCACCCGAGGCAAGAAGCGTCCGTGGTCACTGTGGCTCGGGAAATGCAGCGCAAAAGGTCTCCCTGCCAGGGGCTCCGGAGAAAGAAGCCACCACAGAAGGGAGTCCCTGCACGCTCTGCTGACCGCAATCGGAGCGTTTAGAGACGAACAAAGAGGAGACCACTGAACTTGAAGGGTCCATTGAAGAACCCGCATGCGTAAACGGGCATGAATTAGAAGCGGAATAGCTGCCGCCATAGAACCTAGGGCCCTCAGGACCGAAGCTGCAGTTGGAGATGGTTGCAGGATTGCTGTCACATGACACCTCAGGCTGGCGATACGGTCTGGGGTGAGGAAGGCTCGCATTGATCTGGTGTCTAGTCTTCCTCCTATGAAATCTATAATTTGAGTTGGATTCAGAAAAGATTTCTCCCAGTTGATCGTGATGCCCAGCCTTGGTGCTAGTTGAAGAAAGTAATCCCTGGCTGAGCACAGAAGATGCCTTGATGATGCCGTGAGGAGCCAGTCGTCCAGGTACGGAAAGACCTGTAATCCCTGGAGCCTCAGGTGGGCCGCTACCACTGCTAGCACCTTGGTAAACACCCTGGGGGCTGAGGTGAGACCAAAGGGGAGGACCCTGAACTGATAATGACTGGCTCCCAGCCGGAAGCGAAGAAACCTCCTGGATCGTCTGTCCATCCGAATGTGGTAGTACGCATCCTTGAGGTCTATGGAACACATCCAGTCGTTCTCCCTCAAGAGGGGGAGTATAGATTGCAGGGTGACCATCCGGAACTTTTGCTTGGTTACTGACAGGTTCAACTGGGAAAGGTCTAAGATTGGTCTTAAGTCCCCGTCTTCTTTGGCACCAAAAGAACCTGGAGTAAAACCCTAATCCGGCTTGATCTGGGGGGACGCGCTGGATGGCTCTTTTTCCTAGCAGCTGCTCGATTTCGATAGCTGCCGCCTCCCTTTGGTCGGGTGGAACATCTGGGAGGCTGCGAGATTTGGGAATCTTGAATAGGGGGATTGAATATCCTCTGGATATAAGTCGAAGCACCCAACTGTCTGTTGTTATGGACTCCCAAGAAGTCAGGTGCATTGAAAACCGCCCCCCGACTGCCTCCAGAGACGGACAGCCGGGCAACCCTTCAGGGCTGCTGCGTGGGTCTCTCAGAGAAGGGTTCTCTGGACCCAAAATTGCCAGGAGCCCCTGCCTCTGGCACGACGACCTCCCCGTCCTCCTCTGCCACGGAAGGACTGGTTATCCGGAGCAGGTTGGGACTGCTGCGACTTCCGGAACCACATCTTCTTCTGTCCCTTTTGGTTCTTAGAGAAGGACCTCTGTGGAGCTGAGAAGCGGACTCCGACGGCAGACAGCGTCTTCCCGTCCTTTTCGCTCTGGACTAATGTCTCGCGAACAGTCTTGCCAAACAAGGCAGAACCATCGAAAGGGGCATTCGTGAAGGTCGCCTTGAAGGGCTCTGCAAAATCACAACGGCGGAGCCAGGCCTGTCGCCTCATGACAAGGCCTGCTCCACTGGCTCTAGCGGCTCCCTCAGTAGCATGAGACAGCAGCCGCATAGATGTATTGGATACTGATCTGAGAGTGGCCATTCGGGTGGAGTAAACCTGTTTATCCTCACTCGAGATGGACTCTGGGGGAGATGCAGCGTATTCTTTAATCAGATCCCGCTGCATCCTAATGACATGTGCCATGTAGTTCAGCGCTCTCAAGGAGAAGGTCGCTGAACTAAAAACTCGCTTCCCAATGCGATCCATCGAACGGGACTCCTTGCCCGGAGGATGGACGGAGGGACTCTCCTGGGCCAATTCCCTCTTCGTGGCTGCAGCCATCATCATGGCATCTACTGCGGGACCCTTACTCCAGTGGAGTGCGGTCTGATGGAGGAGAAAGAATGCGGTCCGGGCACTTAGGGATAGGCTCAATGGTGTCCGGATCCTTCCACGCCCTGATGGATATAAGATCCACCAGGGGGTCAGCAGGAGGGGACACCCAAGAGGTAGAAGGGCCCGCCTCGAATGCCTCCAAGAACACAGACTCGTCCGAAGAAGCCTTGGGGGCAGACCACCCCCCCCTGATCCTTAACATCTCCATGATGTCTCCAAATGAGACGTCCTCAGGGGTGACCTAGGGAGCCTTCCCTTCATCCAAGTCCGTGTCTTCAGTGACGGACTCCGGGAGTCCATGTGCCTCCTCTTGCACTTACGCTTCCGAGGTACTTCATCGGGGGGGCTGTCCGAGGAGTACTCTTCAGCAGATGGATGTTCCAAGGGAACCACTTGGGACATCGAGGCGGGCTGTCCCTGGGACCAGCTGGTGGGGGCCTGGCCCAACTGCAATGGAGTGCGGGATGGAGCCGTGGCAGGGACCGGGGGTCCGGATGTCCTCAACAGTGCCCTTTCCATAACGCGTTGAAAGCCGAGGGAGCCAGCTTCTCTAAGCCCGAGAGCCGACCCCCACTCGGATCCGACGTACGGATCGGAGTCGGAGCCGAAACCGTCGGATCCGAGAGACCAGTGTGCTCCGACCTGGACGGAGCCGAAGACACACCAGCTCCCTCGGATCCAAGGCTCGGCCCTCGGCTCCGAGAGGTCGGGTCCGAAGTACCCGAAGCACTCAAGGGATGGGACGGATCCGAGGTGCGCTGACCTATCGGATCCGACCCACCCCCGGATCCAAATCTGCACGGCGCCGATAGCTCCGAACCCGTGGTATGGGTCGGAGAAGGAGCTAAGGGGGCGAAAAAAGGGGTCGAAGCCCCTCCCGGATGGGGGGGGGCTAGGAGCACTCCCATTTGCATTTGGGCCTGGATGAATTTCCTCATCATCCGTCCATATCAGCTTCGCTCATTGAAAAGGTCGATCTAGAGGAGGCCACCGAAGCGGACCTAGAGAGCCGTCTCGGTGACCTCCTGGAAGGGCTAGCCTCCTCCTCCTCGGGTCCAGGAGAGAACCGAGGGGAGTGGAGCCGAGGAGGAGGAAAGCTAGAAGGCACAGGGGAGGCCCGCTTAGATGGAGGAGCCGAACTAGAAGCTTCGGCTCTCCTCTTGTGGTGCTTCTCCCTGTGCCTCTCCTTCTGTCTCTCCCTAGAAGAATCCTTCCCCTCCGGCAACTTTAAGGGAGGTTGAGTCCCAGCCGGAGGGGGAGAACTCACAGCAACAGGTTGCTGACTGGAAGGGGCAGAGGCCGAAGCAGTATCTGGGGGTAAAAGACCCGCCAGCACCAACTTCGACCTCCGTTCCCTTAAAGCCCGGGGGTTGAACCCTGCACAAATGGTACAACCAGAAGACAGGTGTTCAACCCCCAAGCATTTCCGATCGAGTGTGGCCATCTGCTGGGGACAGCTTATGGCCACACTCGTATTTGGAGAAAACAGCCTTAGGGGCTTCAGACATTACAAACCTAAGGCCTAAATACACACACACACAAACAAACTACGAAAACCCGAGAAAAATTAACTAAAGAGGGAGGAAAGCCTTAACCACACACAACACTAACTAGATTAATAACAAAAACAGAGAATTTGAAAACTTTTTCTGTCAAAAATCTAAACTTATCTCAACCAACGCCAGGAGCTCTAGAATTCCGTTGCTTCTTGAAAAGCGGCAAACGAAATCTGAGGTCAGTCAGGGCTTGGCAAGGGGTTATGGGTAAGAGGGAGGAGCTAGGAGCTTGGAGCCTAAGCTTTTGAATTGCCGGCTCGGATCCGAGATCGGATCCGATACCCACAGGTTGCAGACGAATGAAGTCTGCCTACTTCAGATCCTTGGTTCTAGATTACTGTCACTAATGAAGTAACATCCCAACCCCATGTACAAAAAGGGGTTGTGGGTGGATCAGATAAATTACCAAATGCTTGACTTCTATATTTATGATGCTAAGAATTGCTTTTCTGTATGGCATAGTTTTGAAATTAGGGCATGTGCAGATATTTGTGGGAAGTATTTGCAAATCAAACAGCTCATTACCATGTTGATTTCTGGTTTATTTATTCGTTAAGAGAATAAAAAAATAATAATAACTTTTTACAAGTGATAATTCGCAGCATTCCATACTCCATGGAAAAAGCAAAGAATGTCTATAACGGGGACAACAAGGATACTTTCTTGAGTGATCCTACTGAAACAATCTCTTTTCAGTCCATAATAATATGCAAAAATAAGAGCAAGACAAGATGAGGAAAAAATAAACTAATTCTAGGCTGTCTGTGCATGGTATATTTTGTAGAACATTACAGAAGGGCATCAAGCAACAGAATGATTTGCCATGTTTAGGATGTTATAATATTTCCCTGTCAATAACTTTATTCATAATATAGCTGTGGTATTGAATCCTGTGCAAAAGTTATAGAATGCCAGTTTGTAGGCATAAGACGGTAGGTGTAAGACACAATGCTCATTTTAGTTTACTATATTTGTTCTGTTGTAGCTTATTGTGAGGAAATATGAATATGGAGCATCCTCTTAGACAATAAAATCATTCACTTAATTAGAGTGAGTATGGTTGCTGGGTAAATCTGAAGCAACTTAATGGATGTGAGGGAAGCATAAATTCTGTACAATACTTTAGTGTGTTTCTTTCATTCTAAAAAGCTGAACTGGTAACTGTACAAAGAAAATGCTACCTCAGAACTGTTGTCCTGGTATTTATTTGTAAGGAGCTTCTCACAGGTTTCAGTAGACAGGATGTGGAGAGAGAGAAAATTTCAGTTCTGTATTTGTTCTGAAGAAAGAAAATGACATGTTTCTGTTGGTTTGATGTGGACCTTGTGGGTATTGCCCTACACTCAGGAACAATAATGTCACTGGACAGGAAATGAAGAGAGTGTTGTACAAGGATATGCAGCAAAATAAAAGTGTATTTTCCACACAGGACTACATTCCTGGGGCAAACCTCAAGATGATAAGTCAGAAAAACTGACAAGTGGCAAGTGCATTTATTTTGATAAGCAAGATCATGAATGGATTTTTCACAGCACTGTCATTTATGAGCCCTTGGCATGAAATGATATTCAACTACAAACAGGGTAGGAAAAATAAAGATGGTATGTCAGTTAAGCAGAGGGATATCTATACAATGTTAAAACACGTGGTTATTTCAATACAGATTGTTCTGTGAAACAGCTCAGAGGGAGAAATACTGGCAGGGCTATGAAAACCTTCATGCCAGTCACTTACCTATCAACTGTGCATGATACAGTAGTTCTACCAAACCATATCGTCAAGCATAGTCTGTTTTGTTATTACTAGGGGTCATACTGCAGGATGGCAGATTGTGACAGATACAGTTTGCTTTCTTTGTTTAGCACACTGTTATTCTTATTCTATATAAAGGTACTAGACTCCTTACGAAAGCACTTCCTGTGAGTATAAAACATTAGATGAAAATGGAATAGTGAGAATCTGACATTGAAGAGAAATGTTTTCTGATTCTTTGACAAATCTTCATTAATATATTGCCTACATCTAGCATTTCTCTATTACAGCCAGTGTTGTCTCTCTCTGTCTCTCTCTTTCACTTTTGCTGTCTCCCTAATATGCAATCCTTAATATACATTCAGTTAATCACTATCCATTCTGCACTCCTTCTCCTACGCTAATGCATGACTACAGAACTGTATTCTTAAGAGCAATATTTTGGAGACTATGCATTTTACTAATTAAGTATATATTTGCTCGATTTGTTAGAATATGGCCTTCTTGTACCAACATTCCATCAAGCTGTCTGTTTGACCCAACTTTTTCTGCATGCAAAGGCATCAGAACAAATGCCTCTTTTCAGGGGCAACTTGTGAGCACTGCCTGGTTAAGTAAATTGTTCAGTCGCAACAAGCAAATTGAGCAAGAGTGAATTAAGTCATTGCTAGAAGTGCTGATAGCCTTAATTATTGTACTAAACTACCCATTTTCCTGGACTGTAAATGGGAAGAAAGGTATTTTCTCTAAAGATGGTCCAGTGGTTAAAGTAATAAACTTCCATTTCTTAACCCTTTGCTGATATCTTGAAGAGACTGACAAGAACTTTAACAGCTGCAGGACGTTCTACAGTACTAGCATGGCCCTTATCAATCTGAGCAATATCACTTCTTGAAACCTGCTTTTATGAAGTCTGTGTTCAAAAGTATTCTTTAAAACATGATGCTTTGTTCCTTCTCTTCTCTTTATTTGCAGATCAGGTATATTACACTGCTGTGACAGTAAAGTATTGTAAATGAGAACTGTATAGTCTAGTAGTATTTTTCTCTCCTCTATGTGTGCATTAGAAAGGCTTCCAGCTGAAGAATAAGATCTGTAGACAGTAACAGTCATTTTATAACAAGCTGATATGTTGTTTATGCAGTTGCCAAATTATTAATCTATCTCCCATTCATTTACAGCATTGCCATAGCTAAGACATGTTATATTTCCAATATCACCCTCTGTTTTTCTCATTTCCCATTATTCCCTCTCTGTTTTCTCTACAAAGTAAAATAGATCTATTTTCCATTTACCCCTGTACATACAGTGTTATTAAAATGTTTCCTCCATGCCTAAATAAATAAATGCATTAAATACTTACATACATACATACATAAGTGAGTAGTAAATAGCTCACTATGAAAATTGCCTGATTAGGAAAGCTCAGTCGTGCAGCAGTTAATGTTGTTGCCTTACAGTGCTTCGTTTGCTAGTTTATTCCTCAGCTGGTGTTCCTTCTTTGTGGAGTCTCCACATACTCCATCCATCTGCATTACCTTTTACCAGGTATTTCTACTACATCCTAGAAATATATATTAGATAAATTAGCAACCCCTCAAATTAACTATAGGTGTTTTAGGTGTGCGTGTGTGTGTGTGTCACTGCATTCTGCAGTGGGTTATTGCAATATTTAGGACTACTTAATTTACAAAATACTAGAATAAACTCTGTCTCCCTTGTGAACCTGAAATAGATTAAGCATGTAATCAGAAAATGAATAAATGAATGAATGCAACTGCCAAGTTATGGATCTGCAGGCTCATGTGGCTCCTGCTCCAAATTTATAAAAGCTAGTGATACTTTATTAGTTAGGATTCTTCAACATATGATCACACTGTCGTTAAGCATTAACATTTTTACTCAGCTTCAGAAGTTATCCAGAATATTACCTCTTCTTCAACAAGACAGTCTCCTCCTTGTTTCCTTATGTTATGACAGATCTCTGTGTTCTCTACTATAAAAATTATAGAAAGAACTGTATCTGCCCAACTCACATCTCAGCTTAGCTCATTTGACCTTCTTAACACTCAACAGCATGGCTTCAGAATGAGGGATATTACATTAACTGCTAAAGTTTGTCTCTCTAACCATTTCAGTAGTATGGATTAAGGGAACTTCACTTGTTCAGTCTCCATCACTTGACAAAAACAAATTTTGATTCAGGGCAAAACCCCTTTATCCTACAAGAATTAAAATTTTATCAGATGTTACACTCATCTTCAGTGGCTGCACAGTTATCGTAGTCACAACCATAAATACATAATCAGGCATTCTGTGCAGATCCCCAAACAAGCACACACACCCCAAATTAAACTTCAGCAGAATAAAACATCTTCTTGAAGTTAGAGGAAAAAATTAAACAATAAAACAAAATATGCTCTTCTGTTGTCAGAAACAGTAACAAGCTGTTTGCTATTAACATAAAAGCAGTTTGCTGCAGTTAAATCAGCACACACTGAGTGCCTTAACACTTCAGCCATGACTGCAAAAGCAGTATTGACTTTCAGTTATGAAGCTGGTACTGCCTTCTAAAACCATCTACACATATTGACTGTGCCCCTGATTTTTTTTGTACTTAGTGCAGCTGACCCCAATGCCTCACCTTAGCTATAGTTTTGTTCTCAGTCAAAGTAGGAAACTTCCTATCTTAACCTACCCTACTCTGATTAGCCTAAAAGCTCCATAGGATTCTCTAATCAGTCTCTTGCTATTTCTTATTTTTATATACACCTGCAAGATTACCCGACTTGATGTAGCAGAATTAATTTATTCCTGTGATCTTGTTATCTGGACTTCAGATTCAACCCATTCTGTCATTAGCTCTATAGCTTAAAATTACCTCAAAGCAATTCATTCTTGATTCAGTCCATTATGTTTAACAATTAATGTTAAGAAATCATACAGCTAACAGCTATCTTAAGCCACCCATAACTGGTCTGTTACCTCACCAGTAAAAGATCACTTAGATGCTGTGTAAGACTTTAAATTCCTAGGTTTCTTCATTTTGATCTTAATCTTACTTTCGACTCACATCCCGGTTATAAAATGACCAAGACTAAAGAGCCTCTGAGCTACCAGCCATAGAACATCCCACTGTTAAACATGTCAAAAGTTTCTATCATGAGTGATTCAATTCTGCCAGCATTTGTATATGGTCTCTCACTGATGACTGCAAGATCCTTAACCAACTGCAATAGACTACAAGCTCTAATAAAAAAGTCTGTACTAGGTGAACCTGATAGGTTGGTCATCAAATGCCAAAACACTTTACTCTTCTTACCTCAAGGTAATTCTTTAGAATGCTTCCAGAAGAATTAACCTTTTGGGAAACTAAGCCATAGAATACCATCTTGCACTGAATGCTAGGTGCTTACCTGCCCTTCATCATTTCAAGTCTCATGTTAGCAACCATCTTCATGTGCAGTGGTCAAAATGAACAAAGATACGGCACTATATGGTTCAGGTGTGACCTCCACTTAATGACTGAGAAGGATTGTTCCTTATTATTCTCAGAAAAGATGACATTTTGTTCTGAATTATCATTATGTTGTCATTCCAATCTTACACTGTAGTACTTCTACTGTATAACTTATACATAAGTTAATATTTCATTTTTCCAGCCATGTTGCAGTGGAATGCATGCCTTTAGATACATTTTACCTAGCTTAGTAAATACATAAATTAACAAAAGTGATATGCATTTATTGTTTGTATCCAGTGGATTTATATCCTACATTGTTGTTGTGCTGTATTCTTGAACTTACTGTTTGCACCATAATGTTTTGACTGTCATTGGCTTGTATAGTTTTATAAGGGGAACATTTCTCCCTAAACATATAATGAAAATGGATTTGAATTGTTCAGCTAACATGGATGAGTAAATAAACAACAAATCAGCATTAATATTTTCCTTAAACTGAACTGAACCAAATCAGTCTTATTTAGGTCATGTGTTCTAGACTAGGGTAGACAGAGGTCAGAATACACTCTAGGCCAGTCCAAATATGCAAGACTCTCACAAAATCTCAGTCTCTAGGACACGGCCACCTCTTTCCTTACATATATTTCAACGTGAACTCTTAGTAGATAAGTTCTGTTACACATTCTGCTGTGTGGGGCTGCAGTTCTTCTCTAGTCATTTAAAATAACAGTAGTATTGATAAATTTCAGGATGTTGCCTGATATTTTGGCATTTTAGGCCAAGAGTGACATATACAATGATAAAAAGCAATACTTGTATCAACACCATTTTAACTAGTGTCATGAAAAAAATAATTAAATAAATAAATAACTAAAAAAATAAATAAATAAAAATGACATGACATACCACCTACTATAATATGAATGACAAGAAAGTAGTCTTTCATATCAAGTTCATCCCTCTGATAGCATGTTACAAAACCTCTGATCTTATTCACAGAGGGCTCCAGGGTAAATGCATTTAAGAGCCTATATTCTATGGATGTATTGCTGGGTGCCTCTCAGGGTGATTCTAAATAACCCTGTCATACTTAGAAAGATAAAATCTAACTTCCACTAGGGCATCTTTTATTTGAACAAAATGGTAATTAATTTTGTCAGTCAGACAAAGCAAGCAGCTCATTGACATTTCCTTCTCCCCACTCACTCTGTGTTTCTTTCTTTAGTGCTTACTCTTCCTGTCGAACACATGATAATCCTTTCCTTAAATGTTGAATTATCCCTTTTATTCACCCATGCCCGATGCCTTACTAATCAGTAGGCCTTACAACTCTCACTCTCATTTGCTTCTTTTCATTTTCTCTTGTTATGCCTGATAAAATTCTCAATTTTTCCAGTTATTAACAAGGCCCTCAATGGTCTGACCTATAAGCCAATTCTTGTACTTAGCTAATAGCACCTCTCTATCTGTTTCTATCATTTTTAGTACTTTTCTAACTCTCTGTCAATCTATTACTTTTGTAGCTGAAGGGATACTCTTTTTTTTCCCCTTTTCTTATAATTTGCAGTTCAGACTTGTTTGTAGCATTTTTTTCTATATTAACACCATCTCTTTATGGCAATGCCTACAGGTTATCAGTACAGCAATAAATAATAGGTTTAAGTCAGTTGCCTGGGCAGTATGGTTTATATTTCATTTCTAAAGCTATTTGTATAAAGGTTTGCCTTCCCTTTTGCAGCCATCGGGTTTGTCATGCATGTTATCCTTATGATCTAGCAGGTGTCACTGAGTGGCTGATTATTTGTATTGTAGAAAATTGTACATTTTCTTTGAAATTGCACCCTCTGTTCATTAACCTCCTGTGATTTTAATGTAATTAATTTCTTCTATATGCTTCAGACCACAAACTACTGCTTCACTCTTATAATAGCCTTTGAGTATACAAATACTGATCTGTAAGACATTTGTTGCCATAGTCTATGTCCTATGGTATTCCAATATTTTATTATGATGAAACCTGCCATGTTTTTGCTAAAACTGTTAGCATTCTTGACCTTCTTAAAATATGTCCACTAAATTTGTATTTCAAGTTCTTTGAGAGATACAAATAATGAATTATTAAAAAAATGTATCAGCAATAGGCAAACCCTTTCAGTGTTAATTTCTTAATTAAAAGTGAGTAGTGCCATATGTATATTCTTGTAGATGTACACACACACACACACACACACACACACACACACACACACACACACACACACACACACACACACACACACACACACACACACACACACACACACACACACACACACACGTGTGTGTGTGTGTGTGTGTGTGTGTGTCTGTGTGGTACATTTTCTTTAAGTGAACCATAGATCAGATATTACAGTTTGAAAACAATGCTTGCGATCAGTAAATATAAGCAGCAAGTTAACATTTTGATTACTACAAATGCTCACATTACTTCAAAAGATAACTAGGGGACTCAGAAATACATATTAGAAAAGATACATCTATGTCACCCACTTCTCATCTCTGATTGCACTTGTGCTTGCTGTATTTCAGTCAAACTGAAGTGACAATATTTATGTAACCTAGGTAATTATTTGGTACTTTAATGTCAAGTCCAAGGAGGAACCTATTACTTTTTCACTTAGTCTTTTAACAGTGACTTATAACACCATCTGGAAGACCTAATAATTCTTAAGTCTGTTGAGTGAGTAAATAAATGCCTACAACTAAAAAAATGTCTGTTTTTTCTTTAAGGTGAAAAATTTTTATAGTTGTTATTTCTGAGTTTATTCATCCGTTTCCAGTTGCATCAATGACTGCGATACTCTGTGGGTTTCATAGTTAGTATTGCCTATAAATTGTGATGAACAAAATGTCCCTAGTGGAATAAATACATTTATTTGGAACCCATTTGTCTTTTGTATGTGTTTGAAGAGGAATTGCAAAGCCATAGGTTAGCCCAATTTTAAGTCTCTTCAGTTACACATAAAAATGTGTAATATGAATCCTTCTGAAAATATCTTTGTGAAAATAATCAATAAGTTCAAAGCGCTATACTTTGCTTGTATAAAATGATACAATGGCTCAATAAAATATTTAACTGTTTGCATTGTCTCAGTCAAATTTCAGTTCCTTGTATGTTGCATGTGCTTTTGCTATACTCTCCCTGTCCCAAAAATAAAAAATAAAAACCTATCAGTGCCAGACAATGCAGAAGGGAACAGACATCATAAAAATGAAACACTGCAGTTTCTACTTGTGTAACTGTCAGTCAGTCTATATCTATGTCTATTGACATATCTGTATGTAAGTGTGTGTGTGTTTCTATATCTATCTATATATATATATATATATATATATATATATATATATATATATATATATATATATATTTATATATATATATATATATAGGTCTACCTGATAACACTGACACACCAAAACACCAACAACGAAATAACCGACACGACAAAACTGAAAGAAACCAAAAGTTCAAAAACAAGAAACTTCACATGCCCGACAAACCACAATCCCGACAATCAACAAAACAAATACCTTTCCGAAAAACACACACACAACACAAGCACACCAAAAACCTTACAAACCTACACTAAACCTTACATACACAACTATTTATGCACTAACCTTAACCCAAACCCTAACCCTAAGGTCCGTCACTATCGCACACTTACCTTACCCGCACCCTAACCCTAACTCACTTAATCCACCCCTAACCCTTAAGTCTGCCACTATCGCACACTTACTTTACCCGCATCCTAACCCTAACTCACTTAATCCACCCCAACGCTTAAGTGAATCACTATCGCACACTTACCTTACCCGCACCCTAACCCTAATTCACTTAACCTGCCCCTAACCTAAAGTCCATCACTATCGCACACTTACCTGACCCGCACCCTACCCTAATGTCCATCACTATCACACACATAACTTACCCACACCCTGACCCTAACATCCATCCCTATCACACACTTACCTTAACATGTCAGTGTTCTCAGTGTCGGGATTCTAAACTTTCAGTCTTCTCCGTTGTTGATCTTCTGGTGTCTGTGTTCTCGTCGTCGGCATTTAGGACTTGCGGTGTTTTCAGGTAGACCCATATATATATATATATATATATATATATATATATATATATATATATATATATATATATATATATATGTGTGTGTGTGTGTATATATATGGATCAACTTTAATTTGTCTAACTAATGCAAAACATAAATTTACATAACCGAGACAAAAACATCTAAAGTTAAAAAGAACGATAACTTAAAAAAACAAAATCCTTCATCTTCTCCTTTCGGCTATTCCTGGTTAGGGGTCACCACAGCTGATCACCTGTCCACTCAAGATTGGCAGTTAAGTTTTAAGGTGTTAAGTTGCCAGCCCGGCACCCAACCTTCCACAGAAGGCACACACATGCACGCACTCACGCCTAGGGCCAATTTAGAATGCCCAGTCCACCTACAGCATGTCTTTGGGATGTGTGCGGAAACTGGAGCACCTGGAGGAAACCCACACAACTACAGGGAGGACATGCAGACTCCACACAGAAGGCACCCCAGCCGAGGATCGAACCAGAGAACCTCTTGCTGTGAGGCGGCAATGTATACTGAAAAAGAAGTTGCAGATATTATGCACCTCTACCAATACCCAATATACTGTTTTAAAAAACAATAGAAGCACATCCTCCTTATATTCATAAAAACAAATTATTAACTGAAAAGTGTTTAATGCATTCCGAAGAAATTGCAGTCAACCACAATGTAATTTAAAAGGATACACCTGTAGCTTTATTCAACTTTCCATTTTAAGACTTCAGAAGTGTTGCTATAGCTTTAATTAATTTTCCATTATACACACATGCAGTTACCACACTAACTTTTCATCTATCTCTCACTTTGTACTTACATGCCTAATATTTCCAACTTTTAAAACTCCTTTTTAAGTAATGTACACATCCTTATAACAAAACTTTTGCTTACCTTTTTGAGAGATGTTCGTTCTGTAGACAGGGCCAAGAGTACCGGGAGAGTGATACGTAATATCCGCCATTATGTTTTGATGGTACATAGCACAAGCCCCTAAAGTGAGACTGGTATTATGTACTACTACTTGAGTAAAGGAGCAATTACATTTGATTCGATTTTGCAATGTTCATCTTTTTAAGATTAATATTTTCATCTCAGTTATGTAAATTTCGGTTTTGTGTTAATTTGATGTACTAAAGTAGATCCACATATGTATATCTATCTACATATATATATATATATATATATATATATATATATATATATATATATATATAGGTCTACTTTGACCCATCGAAAACATACTTTACCAAAGTTTAATTAGATGAGTCCAGTTTCACAAAAGTGCAGTTATTCAAAAACAAACTCTCTCAAAAATCAGTTCAGCGAAGAGATGTAGCCAGTTTCAGGATCCTGTGGTGGTGCAGGTATGTAGCTTCTTCAGTTGTATATGGGAGGGGAACCTATAATGTATAGATAGCTTGCTGTTGTAGATCGCAGTGCAGTGAGGAGAGGATAACGGAATATTCCCCCACCCCCATATTGACATCTCAGACTTAGTATATATATATATATATATATATATATATATATATATATATATATATATATATATATATCAGTAGCAGAGGTGTGGGGGTGCAGGAGGGCTTGCCCTGCATAAATGTGTTTACTGTATTTGTTTTTGTGGTTTGGTGACTTGATTTTTGAAAAAGTGTGTTTTCGAATAACTGCACTCTCACAAAATCTAACTCCTCTATTTGAATTTTGATTGTGTGTTTTCGAAGGGTCAAAGTAGACTATACATGATCAATGCCCATTCTGCATGATCGAAATTTCAAAAGTCAATCGTATGGTTTCGGCCATATGGGTTTTGGCTTTCAGAAATTTCGATCATGTGTAGGGGACTCATATATAGGTCTGCTATACATGATCAAAATTTCAGAAAGCCAAAACCCATATGGCTGAGACCATATATTTGACTTTTGAAATTTCAGACATGTAAAAAAAAAACCTGAAAACTAACCTACACATTGCTAGCAGGGGGGCACGCCTCCCTGCACCCCCCACACCCCCTGCAATTTAAATATACCAACTCTGAGATTACACTACAGTGCGGAAGATGGGAATCTTCCTATTCTGCACTATACGGAGATGCCCATTCTGCATGATCAAAATTTCAAAAGTCGATCATATGGTTTCGGCTTTCTGAAATTTCGATCATGTGTAAGGGACCTTTATATATATATATATATATATATATATATATATATATATATACATACATATATATATATATATATATATATATATATATATATATATATATATATATACATACATATATAACATATATATATATATATATATATATATGGGTACTAAGTACATCATGATTGCTGTAGGTATTTTATATATATGTATGCATGCCTAGTAAGTCTAAAAGATGCAGGAGGAAGAGCTTTCATTTTCAAACAAAGTTTTATTGTGTAGGTCCCCATAACTGATGTAATACTTTCCACGTAAAGGAAGTGCCTTGGTCAGTATGTATCTTTTCAGAGATATCACCTCTTCAGAAAAAATAGTATTGGTTTACTGGCAATAACCTCAGCATCAGTTATGTATGATAGTAATGCATCTCAAAATCTTGTAGCATGGTCCTTTATTACTAGGATGCACTAACACCCATTTTGAGATTTTACTAATGGTTCCACAATGTTCATAGTAGTACATTTAAATGGTACTTCTAGAATAGGCATTAGTATCAACAACCTCTTTAATCCAGAATGGGATGCAGTTTTCTGGCATTCTGGACAAGAATCACAGAATTTTTCTACCTCCTTCATTATGCATGGCCAGTAAATTCTAGCTGGTACTCTTAGTTTTCTTTATGTATGTATGTGTGTATGTATGCATTTATTTTACTTTTACTAACTGGATAAGAGGACTAGTCTAAGGACCACTGTTAGCTACAACTCTGGTCACATGGTAAAGACCCAGTACATAATATTTGATGGGTAGTTATTAAGTCATATATTAGTACTTTGTGTAATACCACTTTAAGAATTGTTACTTTTTATTGTTAATTAGAATGAATATTACTATTTAAGTGAGGAATTACTTCACTATATTGACTCTGATGAAGTCCTCTGGGAATTAGGATGAAAGTGGTTAATCAATGTTTGGTTTTAAACAGTTTAATAAAATGGTCTCAATATTTCTACTGGAGTGTGTAGACTATTGCAATATTTTGTTGTTAATCAGTTGTTGTTGTTGTGTCTTTTGGCTTTTCTTGGTTAGGGGTCGCCACAGCGGAACTCCGGTACACTAATGATTGGCAGTAGATTTTTACGTGCCGAGTTGCCAGCTCTGATGAATAACCTTCAAAGAAGGTACACCCATTCACGCATGTCTCCACACAGAAGATGCTCTAGCTGAGAATCGAACAGGACAATGTCTATCTGTGAGATGACAATGCTACTGCAGCACCACCACCGCAGTTACATCTTAAAATGTTTGCCTTGGTTTTATCCTTCCCCAGGTGACATCTTAACATGTGGATATGGTCTAGCTTCATTACTAGGGTCCCAAAAGGAGTTGGCACTACCAGTTTCTATGGTATTTCTTTTATTTCTTTACTTAACCTACAGAGGTGGTCATCTTTTAAGTCAAAAATAGGGTAGGAAGCAATGGGAATATCCTGTTTAATAGCTTCTACACAACCTTGTTTACACCCTCTCTTGTCCTTTTTAAAGTATCATTTTCCTATTGTGTTCTCTTTACATGGTTTGCTATAGAACTATAGTTACGTTACCTGGTGCCTTATAACGTTTCCTGAAATGACATCTCCAAACTCAAAATTGACGAGCAAATAGAAAAATGGTAAAGAAAAGAACAAAAAAGTGGTTCAGACAGATTCTATCCATTTTTGTAGGATTTTAGTCAACCCACCTCCCTGATTTTAATTCTAGACATCTGCATGAGTGTCACTGTCTTCGTCACACCCCCATCCTTATACTTCTTTCTTATTAAGTGCATCAGTATGCTCCACTGTGCCTATGGACTCTTCCTCAACCTACAGTTTCCACAGTGCTTTAAGATAAGGAGAATCCTCTGTTAGTATGATAGCATTAGACAAATCAGGGGTTACAGCCCCATGATATAAATGTTGTCCTAGAACTGTCTGAATTTCTACCTGTGTGAATGGATATTTTCTATAGCCATGAATGCCTATTAACTCTACTTTTTGTTTGTTTGTTACTAATCTTTTATTACTAAACTTAAGCTTACATAAAAGGGCCCCAGACAATGGTAATCGCATTGCCAAAGTTTAGAGAGTTCTGAACTTCTGCTCCTTCCAGAAATATAATATGGTCTACTAGCTTGGTTATAAAGCAGTGCTAGAAGTGCTAATTCAATTATTCTAACTACAGCCTTATTGTCCTTCACTGGAGCAATTTCATGTTTAGCATGCATATGAATTTCACATTTTTACTTCTAACATTATTTTCAGCATAAATGGAATGCAATTTAATTATGTGCTCCCTCTGCCACACTTGAAACAGGTCAACACATTATTTGCTTCTTTTTGTTTCACAAGATAACACATTTCTTATCACAATGTTTCGTCTTAAAGAAATGGAAATTCAGTTTTGAACAAAGGGTCTTTAACTTATAAGCATTCTATTAAAGTTCAAAATGAAAAGGGATATTTTACAATTGTTGGCATGCAGTAGAATAAAATCCAAGAAAAACAATAACAAGTCGAGATTCATGTACAAAGTGACTTTAATAATTAATATAGAATCACAACATAAGAAAAATAAGTACTTTCACTTAACAGATTCATCAGATTGTTAACTCTTATATAATCACACTACATTCAGTTTATAAAGTAAAGATCACATAATCATTAAAATACTTGCCCATTAAAGGCAGATTTACCTTTTTAAACCACATTTTTAAACCACGTTTCAGTGAATAGTAACACATTGTTCAAACCAGGAAAAACAGTTGAATTCATCTGTGTAAACCATTTATATTTAGAATTTTCAGTACATTGATGATCTCCCCTCTTCATAAATTAAAACTAACAACTTGAATTGTACAAAAATGAAAACTATGTTGTATGCCCATTTCCATCACATGCCTAGCTAAAGTATTTTTCTTAAATAACTTCCTAATTTCATAACCATGTTCAATAATTTGTTCCTTAAGCATTCTATAAATATTGCCTATATAGATACATTTGGCAAGATAGACTACATGTTTAGATGAACAGTTAGAATAAAACTTATTGTTATAATAACATGTTTGAGTAATTGGATGAATAAAACAGGTATCTAAATTAATGTAAGCACAATAGCTGCAATTCCAACATGGATGCATGCCAGTCTTATTGATAATAAGTGCAGGAGCTACTCTAGTTTCATTATAACATAGACTTTTCAAATTCCTATAATCCCTAAATATAAAATGTGGTTTTCATACCCACTATTTTATAAATATTTTGACACAGAGTTAAAATGTCCAAAATTAATTTAAAATGTATATACATTACTAGAATAAATTAAATTAATTATAATTTCTCTGATAGATTAGTGACTTTACTAAAAATATTATTACTGAAATGAGGTGCTGCCTGTGCATTCCTAGAACTCTTAACATGTAAGGTAGCTTCCTGCAGTTTCTCTCGATCGTAAACTCTTTTAATGAAAATATTACACAAGTCCTCTAACACTTCATCTACATTCTCATCATTCATTGTCAATCTACTGGCTCTAAGCAACTTACGTTTTACAACACTGTCATAAATATGTTAGGGCCCCAACATACTACATCTATATAGTAGATTATTTTTCTTGCAACTCTTGTTGATGGCTAACACAGTTAAATTTCCTGTGCAATCCTTATTTATTTGTACATCTTTAATAACTATCAATTGAATAATTAATTACAAACCTAGTACAGAATAAAATACATAAACTAAAATCATGTTTAGTAAGTACTATGTCTCTCTTTCCTATTCATCCAGTATTAAATTGGCATAGCTATTGGCAAATGATTTGCTCATTGCTACACCAGTCCTTTGTTTAAATATTTGATCGGAAAAAATAATACATTCTTTTCCAAAAGTAATTCCAAAAAATACATATCAGATTAACAGAAACATTAGAAAAAGAATCTTGTTTGCTTAAATACACATGCATTTCTCAATGCCTTCATAACTTGTAATAACCTTAAACAATGATTTAATATCCAGTGTAACCAGTATGTATTCATCAACACTCTTAAAGACCACTAATACAATTCACATAACAAAACCTACTGTCCATTAGTAAATAATTATGTTCTAAATATACTGTAAGATTTTTTTTTATAACAAATATTGACAATGGCACAGTAATCCATTCTCGATGAGAGCAATTGGTCTCATAGATGGATCGGTCTGATCATATTTTGCAAGACTATAAATAACTGGTACAATAGATTATGCTATATAGAAATAATTAAACAAACCTAAATCTAGAAATATACTCATATAGAGGTCATACAATTGAGTTTTGACAGCTTATATTAGCTTAAGTGCTATCCTAGTAATACATAGATTCTACTAAAGTTAACAAATTGTCAAAGTTCCTGAGACTGACTTGCAATATGTCTTTGTCATAGTATTAGGGAAAGCTCTTTTTAATTTGTTCACTGCTAGAATTTCAAGAATTTTTTTATTTCACTGATACTTTTTAGGATCTAACCAAAGCTTTAAAATATGTTTTAGGTCATACATCTGGGCTATTCCAAGTCTGCCAGTTTTAAAAGTCTATTTATAAAATGTTATGGCTTGCAATTCAGAAATTATCCCTGGCCTAGTTAACAGTTATTTCTGAAGCTTTTCATAATCTGTGTAATAAGCATCCTCCATGTCCATATATGCTTTAATTATCTCGTGTCAGATGGGATGAAAGTATTTATATCTGTTATGATCTGTTCCAATTTTCTTGGATGGCATACGATTCGAAGATCACCAGGAAGAATTTCATGTCATCCTACTTACTCAATGTTTTTATTTATTTATTTATTTATTTATTTATTTTTATGGGAGGTACATTTTTAGGGGTATTTGTAAGTTAACCATTTCAGCTGCTCTTACAATTGTATCAGCTTCTGATTATTAGTTTTTACATTAGATTCTACAAGCATTTTCAACCATTCCTCCATGGTTAAAGGTAAAACACAATGCTTTGGTAAACATCAGAAACACATTCTTGCCAGTAGCACAGCAGGAACAATAGCAGAAATAAACTTGTTTTAGAAAGCTCAACAAAAACAGTAGCAGAAATGCTTCATGGAAGCATTAGCAGCTCCATAAGGAGGTATTACCCTAAACAAGTTATGCATGTGAAAGCAGAGGTGATGTGAGGAATGATTTATTTGGCAGTCCTTGGCCAAACCAGCTACATTCTTTAGAAGTGTAAATCTAAAACACAGTGGGGCAGAACACATTTATACAAATACAGCCCTATTGTGTATATACACAGAAAAACACTAGACAGTACCGCTCGGTTTGCTTTCAACCAAAAAAAAAAAAAAAAAAAAAAAACAGTCCCGTTGTAAACAGTTCCTCTAGCAAAAACAGCTGTTTGCAAATATGTTCCAACTGCAGGCCCTGTCAGAGCTTCTCTTTAGCTTCAGTGCATTCTATGTACATGTTTTAGCAAATCCTTTTATCTGTAAATATGCTTTGTTCATTTCTCATGTGATCCTCTTCACCTGGGCTGTACCTGCAAAGGTCCATTGAGATCGGTGCACTACCCCTGTAAACACATATAAATAACTAAATAAAATAATTAAAAAGAAAGGGAATCTTCACCTGAGTTTAGTCTAACAGCACATCTGTAAGACATGCTGACTGGGCGACTAAAATGCAAAAGCCTTAGGTTTTCAGGAAGAAGACCTTTTTTTACCCCATGGTGTCACTTCCTGGTTTGTTTCTTCAAGGCAACATGTTCTTTTTGCCTCAAGTAACTAGCTATTCAGTTCTCTTTAACTACTTAATGCATTCACTTATCTTTATACTTTATTGTGGAAATTTTCCATGCAAAAAGCAGATGTAAAGGTACATTCCCAATACTCATACAAATGACGTTGCTATATATATGTTTTTCACCATACCTTCTGTTAGATAGTAGCAAAACAGTACACCCTGCAGAAGATCTTTAGGGGTAACCATTGACTATGACAACAAAGAGGGAGAGACAGATGAGGTGTCTAGGGAAGAATGCAGCAAAGTACATCTAGCTGTAATGTGATAGAAGGCAGTATCATATTATATACACAAGGAGACAGTAAGAAATATATGACTAGTTTAGCCAGAGATGAAAAAATATAGTTAGTTGCTTGCAGATATAAGTATGGTTTACTTATTAAAGTACTTGTGCAAAAAGGTGGCTGCATTTTGTCATCAAAAAGGGGCTTGAACCATTACTTATGATTTGTTTAGCATGGTTATTTGTGGTAGGCATTTCACTATTAGTGCTTATTCCTTCAAACTTTCTTCATACAAATAGCTGGTAGTAATGCATTTGCATTGCACATTGTGGTGTACTCTTCATATCTGGAAGCTAATTTTGTGATTTTCATATTTCAAGTAAACCAAAGCCATGTATATTAATGAAACTTTAAGGCAAGTATAATAGAAATAGAAATACTCACTAAGCACTGGATCACAAATGAATCAAACAACAGATACAATATATATTAATAATAAGCTAGACAGATATAAGCATTTGATATGGGCTTTGTATATATCATTGTGTGTGTGTTGGGAAATCAACTGTTAGATGAAATCTATCCCGTTTAATGTAATCTGCAAAATCCTAGCTCCCCAGATTAAGCAATGCCGGATATTTTATATTTGTTATAGTGTGAGACAGTACTGCATGCAATCAGTTTTTTACCCTTGCAGGTTATTTATTTTTCTCCATTATATGAGCATAGAATTAGTATATTAAAGTAAGGGGTTGTGGATGTAGAAAAAATAAATAAATTATAGGGATCCTCCTCTACAAAAATTGTTTTTGAGACTGTCACCTGTACACATTATTGTTATGTTTTCATCTTTAAATCACTGAGTGTCTACTGATCCATGTGTGTGTGTGTGTGTGTGTGTGTGTGTGTGTGTGTGTGTGTGTGTGTGTGTGTATGCGTGTGTGTGTGTGTGTGTGTGTGTGTGTGTGTTTGTGTGTGTCTTTGTGTTTTGATTTGATCCTACATTTTGATACCTGACTAACTGATAACCCAATCATTACTACCAGTAGAGTAACACAACTCCTCAACTAACTGCAATTATTGAGGATGCAGTCTTTGAGAATATCCCCAGCAGATACATGCTCGTAGCATTTGTGTACACTATAAAACTACAGACTACTAGAAAATCACCAAGTATTCCATCTGACATGCATAGTGTAGACAGAGATAGCGATAGATAGATAGATTGATAGACAGATGGATTGACAGACAGACAAACACAAAAGACTTCTTGCCTTGAACAAACAAAAATACATAGAAATCAAAATACTGCTTCCTTCCAACCTTAGTTACATGCATTGAAATCTCAGACGCTGTTCCTAGACACAAACACACCAAAAGTATACTACAGTTTCCATTTCTCACAGGTTCTTCATAGGCATATACAATCAATGGGACATTTATAAGCCTAAACAAATATCCCAAAGGTATCCCACAAGTTTATGTGCTGGCCTTTGTAAGTCTAGCCAATTTTCTGAAATGTATCCCATAAGTTTATATGTCTTTGAGGTTATTTTAAGGGGTATATGTACTCTAGGGCAAGATTTACAGGCTACCTCTGTCCATTAGTGTCACAGGTGCTAGACCCAGGGTGTATTTCCAATTTCCTATCCACTAATCCAGGTTTCCCTTGAATATGGCTAGGGAAAAGCACTGCTTCACATTGTTGGGAAAGTTGTTCTAGACAGGAGAAATTGTCTAAGGCACATACCTCTCACTCCAAAATGTCTTCTTTATGTTACAAGCAAAGTTTAAATCCCTAAATCAAGAAATGTTATTGCTATTCATTGTGGATATGCAAAAAGCTCCATCAGTGTGGGATCCCAGCCATATATATATCACCTCTCAGCAGTCGATAGGAAACAGAGTACTGAGGTAGACTTTTAAGGTGATCTACATGGGACATATTGTTTATGCCCTGTATTCTTTTTCCTGAGGAACATGTATGGACATTCCAGTTGTTGCATTGCCTAGTCAGATACATACTGAAGGGGGAATTGTTTTCAATGACGGGCCTGATGAGGGCCGGATGCAGTGGACCGAGGACTAATTTGGCTCTAGATGCCATGCCCTAGCTTATAAATTGAGCAACATAGAATGATTTTCTTACTACCTCAGACACACGTTGGTCAAAAGATGGGTCACTATCTACAGATGTACCCACACTCCTGTGTGCTGGTTCTGTTCTTAGGGGTGTGTTATTGATGAGGTAATTTCCTCTGGTGGCTGACTTCCCAAAGGGGACTATTATGCACTTCTTGGTACTGAATATTATGTGGTGACTTTTACACCAGTAATTTGTGTTAGTCCTTCCTGAAGGATGTTAATGTCTTGGGGGGATTCTAGGACTGCTCCTAGTTTAAAATCTTCTGTAAAGTTGGTCATCCAGAGGCAATTAACATTGGTCTTGCCTTCTGAGAAATGGATGCCAAAAAGGAGAAGACCTAGAACAGTATACAGTTTACTGGTGATAGCAGTTCACAAGAGAGACATAGTTAGCTGGACAACTGTATCTCTCCACTGTATATTTGACTTGTTAGGGAGCACTGCAGGGTCCACTTGTATCTGTCTATTTGATCTCCTGGCTAAATTTGGCTGAAGTTCACTGTTTTACTGACTCATATATCACTTAACCAGCAATGACCTTAAGTGAATGGTATTTCAGTAAGTCTCCCCACATTTGACTCTGTATCTTCTACTACTGAACTGTACTATGCAATAAACTCTCATTCTTCCAACCTTGCTATTCTGTTTTAACCCCCCTGCTTATTATACCCCTTTACTCCACAGATTGTCACCAAGGGGATAAACATCCTATGACTTCCATGCCTACCCTCTGCTTATTGAGCTCTTCATTTAGCTCTCATCTCATGCATTCACTTTTAGCACTTTTTTCTCTTCCTGCAGGCATACTTTATATGAACTAGGATGTCTGCATTATAGTGTATATTTACCATGCTGATTAATAAAACAGACATATCTTTTAGTATAAAAACACTTACTGGATGAAAATTCAATGTCACAGACCTGAATGACTGCAAAACTGCATTTCATTAACAAGGATAATGGAAGATTCGGTCCAATTGTATTGACAGATAAAGCACAGGCAACCTAGGTTTGATTAGCAGCTCAGGAGACTGACAAAGGGGCAGGGTGGGATGGGGTTGCCCATCCTTGGGGGGGCAGCATTCATTGATGATGCCCCCTAGTGGGAGACTTGGTCCAAATAGGGGAATTGCCTTTGGATGTGTATCTATATCTATGAGTGCAGTGGGAGGGTGGGTAAGGAAAGTGGGTAAGTCATAAAAAAAATAAAATAAAAAAAATAACAGCTTGAAGATGGACAGCTGATGCCCTACCCTCTACTGATGTTCATAGACGCCTCCACTGGCCTTGGTGTAAATTTGGGCATTGATTTGGGCAGTGAATTGAAGTACTGGTGAATGTAGCATAAGATGTGGGGTACTAGGACAGCTGTCATTTTGACAAAAAGGGACAAGAAAAGAAAAACAACAAAAAAGGAAGACAGCACAATTTGTATTGCATAGTATAAGACAATGAAATAATGAACATGTGCCAATGTACACACACAAACACGCACACAGAGGTGAATCTTGACATCCAGGTCAAAACACATAACATCCAACTTATGATCAGACAGACTCAATCATAATTTTCTGTACCATGTGGAACTTTATCTGCTTCTTCTACTATCATGTTTTAGCACTTTGAAGTCTGTAAAACATTTAGTGCTGCCATATCGACAGCGAGCAGAAGTGAAGTGTCCATATAAGGATCTAGCAGCTTTAGAAACTGCTTGACACTTTAGTCTGCCATGCTTTTATTTAACTCTGTGGCAGAGTGAATTATCCAACTGTCTGTAGGGCTGTTACACTTCTTAGTCTTGTTTTGTGGAGGTCAGCACTGCTGCTGTTGCACTCAAACAAAAGTTGAGAGGTTATCAGTACTTAGAGGTTTTAAACTTTGGAGTGCCATCATGGCATTCCAAGCTATACCGTTACTATCAGTACTGTAATTATACTATAATGTACTAAAAACAAGCAAAAATCACTGGACTGCATGTTTCCAGTTATGTTCAGTATACTTTTTATGTTTGTCTTACTATTAACAAGAGATGGTTCCAGTTCTCACAAAGCTTATACTAATACAATCCAACTGCATCTCCCACCCATAAGTGTGTCAAATGCAAATCGCATCCTGGGACAACCTGCTGCACATATTTTTAGGTACATATTGCATTTGCGGGCAACCTGCAGTCTGCTTTCAAATGGTTGTCACAATCTTGATCTATGGAAGAAGAGTTTGTTCAGTGAAAGATGTATGTTTTAAAGAATGTGCTTCATTCAAATTTCAAGTTTTAAGGCTTTGACCATTTTTTAGTGTCCATCACTGTGCATATGTGGGCTATATTACTCTGCACATATTTGGATCTCTGTATGAATAGTGAACATGTATGCATGCACCAGAGTAATACTGTACTTAGTTTGGGAATGTGTGTCATGCAATGTATTATATAGTATAGTAAGATTTAATGGCATGCCTCAAGTTCAGTTGTGTGGTGAATGCAAATTAATTTTGCACATGCTATGCCATTTGCATAACAACTACTGTGACTATGTGTCTACAATCATCAGTGCTTTTGTATTTTTTTGTCACGTTTACAAACAACCACAAAATAGTACAGATAGTGCTTGTATTTTTACAGATTGTATGTCTACTGATGTTTAAGGTTTCCTGTGGGTGACTGTTCCCTCTAGTACAGCATTTGATGTCAACATGAAATCTCATTAACCATGGGTTCTAGAATGTTGCATTATATAACAGACTAATGTGTCACTTGGCAAGTTATGGCTGCAGTGTTCTGGTGTTGCATATGATCTGCCATGCTAACTTGCACATGTAAATGTGTTGACAAAACACTGTGCTGGCATTCCATGCTGGATCCACAAGCAGACATGGATGATTTCTGCTCAGAATCTTTGAAATATGTTAGCTTGCCAACTATAACTGAATGGTATGGGCTTTCTGAAATATTAATGCAAGGCATGTGTATGCAGGCCAGACTTTACATCTATTGCTGGCCATTTTTATATCAGCAGAGTATAATAACAGAACACCACACTAATATTTCAAGGACCTGATGTTACAACATCTTGGGCTGTATTCCAAAAGATTCACAGCAGTCAGTGGAGTTCACTGAGTTTAGCATAAATTTTGTGGCAAACAAGGTAATATGCTAATGCATAGTAGTATGGGAATTCTACCAAAGCGTCATGCAACCTGAACAGGCTGTCATTATGTCAGTGCAATTGTATGCTTGACCCGAAACTGCATACCTAACAAGTAATGCCCATACATTAAGTAAATTTGGTCCCACTCGCAGGGCATGTATACGAGATGGACGCAAAGATATCCATATTTGTCTGCCAATATGCATCAAAGGGCTGACAAAGATAAAGAAACATCAGCAATACCCCTGCTATACAATATCCACAATATGTTGTGATAACTGTTATAAAACAAAACAAAAAACAGAACATATTTGTGTGTGTGTATATATATATATATATATATATATATATATATATATGTGTGTGTGTGTGTGTGTGTGTGTGGAATACATTGTAATCCTCAAAAAAGTACATCAAAAATTTCATTTTTGACGAAGTGGCATACATGGCCACATTGCCAGCACTACTAACTGTAGCTAACAAAATAAGAATAAAGAACATGTGTGGAGAACAGTCACACACTCCAGGATTAAGGGTGATAGAAAAGCAGATAGATGGTGAGGGTAAATTATAGGAGGACGCATAAGAGATGAGTCAATAGGAAGGTCAGAGGGAGAGTCAGAGAGAATGGGTATTTTTTTCTGGTGGGAATAGTCCCCTTTTTTCATTTTTAGAGAAAAGAAGGATTTAAAAAATCTTGGCAAATGGTGGAGTAAAAAAGGGTGGATAAAAAACATTGAACAAATACCACACAGCAGGACATATAAAGGTAGGTATCATACTAAAATGACAGGTACTGTATACAGATAGCTTGCATATGGACTGCACAACATGGGTCAATGGAAGTGAATGAACAGAGAGGGGTGCAAACCTGCCATGGTTCACCTCAATAATATATTATACACCAATGCACAAAGCAGTGCTGTGATGTTACCAGCTGTGTGACAGTCAAACAAAGAGAATTAGGACTGATGATATGCATGTGACAGTGACCACAAACTGGGAAAAGTAAACAATACAGTACACTGCAGCCAACACATGTCACCACTCATTAGGCTGTTGGTAGTGCAAGTGTAATTCAAATAGCAGGGCTGATTAAATCCAGAAATGCACATAAATAGAGGTCAGATTAGAAAACCCAACCCTGCATTCAAGAGGCAAACATCTATCTACAAAGCTAAACAGCAATACTGTAGTCAACAAAATGAGTAGCTGTGTAATGACCAAATAAGCATAATAAATGACGGGTGGTCAGGAGATCTTTTAAGTCATTGTCCTGGGGAAAGTCACATGCCAGGGACAGCAATGACAGTGGTCAGGCATGCACTGAGGATATGTGTCAAGCATTCATACTTAACAACTTCAGCATCCAAAATGTACTGCAAACACAGGTCAAACAATGGCATGCAGTGCTATGTTACCATACAAAATGGTCATTGTGATGTAGACACAGTGAACCACAACAATGAAGCATGACAGATGATAAACATCAAAGATGTTCAGTAATAGATAAGCAGGAATAATGATAGTGAAGTGATAAGAGCACATGATGTCATGCCAGTCCAGATAACACATGAGCGGAAGCAATACTTTCAACTACATAGTTTGTCTGTAAATTGCAAATAAATTACACCCCATGTGGATGCCTGAAATGACCTACCAGCAGAGTATTCTCACAGGCCAGTGATGTCTACTGTACAGAAAGGTGCACATAAACAACTACACGCTGTGCCCATATAACTTGCAGATGCATACCAAATAATCAAACATGACCAGAGGAAAAGATTGTGGTCACTGTATGATCTAAGTAATAATGAATAACCTTTTGGAAAAAGCTGTCTCATGCATATACAAGACAGGCACAATCAAAGCAAAAACATTAAAATGCATGCATCCTGAAAACAATTCAAAGTGCAACTGCAAATGACACATATAACACAGAGTGTGCAACATAAAATCTGCATGTAGCACAGGTACACAAAAACTCAATGATTACTACAACATACCCATATGTACTGCTACACAACCCTATGACAACAGGTGGTGCACACACAAAACTGGTGTTAATGTAACACATAAATCTGAACAGCTTGAAACAAGATCAGTCATGTGTACACACCTGTAGTTCTCCACAGTATGGAGTAGCACACTTAAACATCCCAAGGTTCCATGGGGGTGGTCACACAACAATACTGCCCCATGAAACACCACAGGTATGATATGTAGAATGTGCTGTTGTTATAATTGTAAACAGGTGTAAATGGCATCAAAGTTGTACTCATAGTGTAACAAATGTGTAAAATGCACAGGACAGTAGACTTGGCCATAAATATGATATTGTGCATGACTGTGACACAGTGCAGCTACTATGACATATAAGGGTGCAAAAACATGACAAACACAGCAGTCTGATGAACAAATGTGCCTATATAATGCCATATTACACTGCAATTGAGCTATAGACAGGTGCACATACTGAAATGTATGTGCCAAACTAATATATGCACTGATTGCTAAATGGCACACAAAGGTGCAATGCACAGTAGTCACACAGACAGATGACACATGGGACTGGGGTACATACTGATGTGTAAGATTGTGATAACCGTCTGCTTTCACCTATACTGTACCATACTGCATGAAATATGTATGCAAGCTAGGCAATTATGATGCCCATGTGTGGATGCCATCAGAAGAGAATTGCATCACAGTGGGACATTTGGGGAAAATCAATAATGTAACCAGTTCTAAAAGTCTATGCATGTCATATGCCCTTACAAGTAAATGCTGTCACATGAACACTGTCAGCATGACAGCTTTGCGGTCAATAGAGAGTGCAATTTACAGTCCTCTTAAATGTGACAGACAAGGCCCAATAGGCACATACATACAAAAAAGAAGAGTCCACATTAAGCAGATAATGTAAGCCACATGCATAGTTCAGGGTTGACTGACCCACCTGTCTGTAACAATCCCATCATTAATGATAGCAGTATATGTTTCTGTAACAGAATGGTTACTATCTTATCTCCATGACGGACAATGTATTGTCAAGCAGACAACTGACATGACCACTCAGAAGCCATAATGTGAAGTGTGCAGCACAAAGGATACAGTGAAAGCATGTACATGTAAATATGTACATATACATGAAACAATGGAGACACCAGGGTGGGAGCATGACATAGGTGGAACTTACAGACAATACTTAAAGTCCAGATGCTCCATCTTGATCGGATCAAACATCACGTGTGATGTCATGTGCAGTGTCCCATAAGGAAAGTGCATGGCTTGTGCCATGTCTAGGAAGAAGTTGTCCATCAAGTCCTGCATTTTGGCCCAGAAGACTTCACTGAAGACATCATAGATCTGATCTGTCAGGTGATCTGATGGAGGTGGTGGCAGTCATCATCACTCAGCTGGAACAATTGCTTTGGGTTGTCCTGATCTGTCATCATCATTGTCATCATCTGACTGTATTCGCCTATCCTTGTAGTTGGAATCTGGTGCAATGATCATGCTTGGCATTGTCATCTATGAATGGGCGGCCTGGCTTGTTTTCTAAACAGTAACATAAATTGCTCACAGTGCAGTAACACACTATGGCACTATCATATCATATTACAATCTATGCTATTGCACCAGTATATGCATAATGTATAGTTTAGCATTACCCATATGTCAGTTGTGTATGTACTGTGACAGATATTCCATCTGTAATTGTATTCTATCAGTATTAAATATATACCACCCATTACACATTTTGCTGTTCTACATGTTAAAATGAGAATTACCATACATGTTTAAGATAGCAGTGTCAGCAATAATGTGGACATAAAAGATCATGAATAATTCAGACTTCCTGACAGACCAGATGAGGGACTCGATCATGAATAATTCAGACACCCTGACAAACCAGATGAGAGAATAACACAAACATGATGTGTTGCAGTTGAGAATGTACAGACTGACAACAGTACAGCCCTGTTTTATACTCATTCAGTAATGTGCAGGCTACCATGTATAATGTACATGTATCAGGACAGTGCAATGATATGTCATGCAACACATACAATGGGATCCACACACTCACACACAGCAATACATTATAAGTTGGGGTTTATCAAAACATTCCCACATTCAATATGTACAGATGTATTATATGTGCTTAATTTGTGGGGAAATTAGGTTATAACTTAAGTAGATATAACTAAAGTAGGTAAACATTACAGAACGATGGCAGCTGTCTCATGTCTCTTACATGATGGAATAGCACCTGCATCTGTACAAACACAGATATTCTGTGTGTAGTGCACAAGTACAATGATGTGATGTGTACATGTGATGTGTACATATTAACTTTAGAATATAAGGTCATATGGATAAGTAACACAACAAAAATTGTACTGAAAGCTGTTGTGCTGTTTAAATTATTTGTATTAAAAAATGATGTGTGCATGGCTTGATCCCCATGTAAAGCCTACATGGATGGCATTTGTAAATATATACTGTAGGTCTACCGACTGACTCTGATCCCAAAATAGAACACAATGATGTCCACTGACATCATAGTCTATAACATTCTGTGGGACTGCAGGAGTAACAATAGGATAACGCATGCATGGAAAACAGTGACAATATGCCACGTGTCCACAATGACATGTACGACAACTGCCCAAAGAAGGAAAACATTACCATGACACACAGAATATGATAATATACGGTGTATATTGCGCAGGCCCCAAAACACACATCATTTAACATTTCCCAGTTTAGATACTGCAATTTGAATGACCCACTCTCCATATAAATTGTAGTGTTAATAGTGCAATATCATAAAATACAGTGACAGGGTCATGTAAAACTCAAATATAGATCCCAGGTTGGATTTGTTTCCACATGTGTACAGTGCATGGAGGTATAGTGATGTGTACACAAGCAAGTAAAACATTACATTATCCATAATGCAAATCCTGCAGCCATGTTGGCGTCAAATTGATAGTAAAATGTAGCATTCAAAGTTTTCCACATTATTCTGAGATTATACACCAAAGTATGTGCAACTATACACACACAATATATGTAACTACATATTGGTGAAACCACAGCTTACCAGTACTTATCATCTAACATGCAGGTGTCATGTGATATCATATATCTGTCTGTTGGCACAAAACAACATATGCTCACGAAGTACTATATCGGGCAGAGTTCAGTGCATAGAAACACCAGAAGTGCACTTTGTTACAGTTAATTGCAAATAATCATATAACACTGAATGATGAAAGTTAACACCTACAGCTGTAGCTAAATCTGTGTGCAATAACAGCAGAACATATTAAAAATAGAGTGATATGCCTCCATCACCATCCCTGACTAGGTGAGAAGACAAACATCCATTCAAAAAAAGCAAAGCATAAACACCATGAAGGTAATGGTGTATCACTATCATACATATATGCTACTCACTTAATGTTTATGCTGATAAACCAGTGATAACACTTGTGACACCCGTGCACTGGCCCAGCACTCAAGGAGCCTCAATCCTCACCACTAGCACCAGTGAGAGGCATCCATATAGGGAAAGGATAATAAATACACACCTAGTAAAGTACAATTTCCCTTAAGAGCAGACAGAGATCACTCCCAGTCTGGGGCTGGTTTCTCCCTTTCTCTCCAGGTCCCAAATAAGACTTCCCACTGGCACAGCTATTGGGCCCAGATCTCAGCCTAGTGAGCAAGCTAAAACCCCAGCACCCTCTCTGTTGAACCAGTGCTCTGTGTCCCTGCCCAAGTAGCTGACACACAATTTGAGAAAAGAGTTTATACAACCATGCAGACACTCCTGGGGAAGGCTGGCACAGGTTCTCCAGTTGTGCCCCTTTTCTGCCCAGTCAAAAAGGTAGTACCAGCTGCCACCACCCACTAATATTTATCAGCTACTCAAATGCCCTTAAAAGGGTGTCCAATTATTACTGTGCAATATTATTATCCAAATGGTAAGTGTGACCTAACAGTCAAGACTTATTTGGAATGACTTGATACAGCACCACTATATACATGCAATGTACTCTTAGAACTTAAAAAAAACAGCCACAGTTGAAAGGTTTAAAAATATTTAATCTTCTTCTTCTTCTTGTTCTTTCGGCTGCTCCCATTAGGGGTCACCACAGCAGATCAACTGTTTCCATTTTTTCCTGTCCTCTGCATCTTGCTCTGTCACACCAACCACCTGCATGTTCTCTCTCACCACATTCATAAAACTTATCTTAGGCCTTCCTCTTTTCCTGTTACTTGGCAGTTTCATCCTTAGCATCTTTTTCCCAATATACTCTGTGTCCCTTCTCAGCAGATGTCCAAACCAACGTAATCTTGCCTCTCTGGCTTTGTCTCCAAACCTTCCAACCTGGGCTGACCCTCTAATATACTTATTCCTAATCCTGTCCATCCTCGTCACACCCAGTGCAAATCTTAACATCTTTAATAATAAATAATAAAAACACAAGACAATTCTTACTACACAGTGCTAGTCAAGAGGTCAGAGATCACAGAGAAATACTTAAAATAATACCATAGAAGAGTTCTGACATCACAGAAAAACACTTATTCTAATCTTCCTAATTCCATGCTATTTCTAAGAGAAAACACAGTTCTAAATAACTTACATATAGAACCGGCAGAGTGGTGAGTTGAATGTTCCCAAGACAAAATGCTATGCGCTCTTTCATTCTCTCTCTTTAAATTGATAACACAGAGCTGCTTCACATGACATCATTCTTCACATTTGTCTGGTGTTCCAAGGCTGAAAGAAACTACATTTACATTCTTTACACCTGGTCAGAAACCAGAGCAATAAAGGACATTTATACATGCAAATTCTAGCCATTAACTCTGGTCTTAAAACAATAGGCAAGATGCCTCCCTCTAGACATATCGGCTCTGAATTTTAACATCAATGACAGTCATGAAATGCTTGACTTAGCTTTCTTACAGCAGAGTGCACTATTGTTACATTTTTGCAGTTCAATATCCAATGCAGTCATTTCAAATTTAAGAGAACAAGTCTGTGGCTTACATTAATATTTACAAATGACAGAATTATCTACAAAAATCTATCTGGCTAGGCTGGCAGCCTTCACCTATCTTCACAACACTAACAGCTGACAATATTGCTGCTACCACAAGTAACGAGTTAGTAAACCCATACAACACATATACAGTACATGTCTATTACCTATCTAAGGAGTACTAGAGAGCAAGTAATGATCATTTCAATTGTATCAGAAAAGTGAATTTGCCATTACAATGGATAGTGATAAAATGTTCACCAAACTATAACCTGCAACCTCTGTATGAGCTCAACATGTGTGTTACACTTGCCAAAGACAAATATTTGACAACATTATTAGCATTGAATTATGGGAAGCAGGTATAAACATTTGCAATTACTGAATGCAAATGCATAAGCATATATAAATGCAAACAATGAAAGCCAAGTAAAAGTTAAGGCCCAATCACAGTAACAAATCATACACACACACACACACACAAACACACACACACACACACACACACACACACACACACACACACACACACACACACACACACACACACACACACACACAAGCCATAATTCTCTTCTGATGGTGCTGCTCTAGGTGGTGCTCATAGGTTCATAGGTGATTACTATGCTACTGACCACAAAGGTCTTTTTAAGCCTAGCCATGCATCCCAAATCTCTGACAAATTCTGCTACCCTTGATAAGTGTTAGCAGGGGCTTGGGAGATGAAATATTTACAATAAGGGGCCTGGGGCATGAACTGTTTATAGGCTGCCTGTGCCCATTAGAGCCATAGGTGCCAAACCATGGATGAATTTCCTGTATCCCACCCAATTGTCCAAGTGATACTTCAACTGGGTTAGGGAGGAAATCTGTTTTACATTGATGCAGTGCCTGTTCCAGAGAAAGGGTAGTCTCCGGGATACATGCCTGTCTTTACAGCAGGTCCTATCCTATTTATATCAAAGGCAAGGTTTAAGTCTTTGGAATGGGTAATTCAGGTGTTGTTTGTTTTGTGGATATGCAAGAGGGCCATCAGAGTGGGGTCTGACAATACCTTGTATGTCAGGCATAGATCTCCACTCAAAAGCTTGTAGGAGACAAAATACAGGATAGGCCCCTGAGATGGTTCGCATATGACATATTACTTACACCCTGTATTCTTTTAGTGAGGAACTTCTGTGGATGTTACAGTTGTTGGATGTTCCTGGTTAGGTACATATCAAAGGGTGCATTGAACTCAGTGTAAGTCTGATGAATGCCGAATACAGTGCAACAGTGATCTTTGCACATTGACTGCTTCCTTTCTATGTCCTCCACACCTGCTGGAAGATAAAAAAATAATATATTGACACTATTGTAGTGTATTTGTTCTGTGCAGTTGTACGTAGAAGTTATTCAAGGACTGCTCAATGAAATCATTGTCAACAGATAAAATTATCATTTTATATGTAAATATATTACAGTGTTTCCTGAGTAAAAATGTGAAGGTAAGTGTTTATCACATATCACACATTTTAACAAATATGCATACCTTGACCTTGTAAAAATACTCGTACATGCATAATTATCTGGCACACAAGGATAACTGGCACCTACGTAGAAATTGTTGGATTCAAACCTATACCAGCAACTGTGTCTGTATGAGAGAACAGAACCCTAATTGTCTAGCTATACTATGCAAAACTGCAAAATGAGGTCCTGTTGTACCACCAATCAACATGAATAACCATTTAAGCACACTATCCTATCACATAGATTGTCTGTAAATCAGAAAATGCGAAATATAAAATAAACGCCAACAACCATGAAAGATGTGATGATTTGCTATGGGGAAAGTTGACATGCCCATCATCATCATGAGCAGTGAAGGTCATCATAAACCAGTCCTGTATCTGTGTGTACAGCAACATGTATGTATAGGAATATACAGAAGTATTGTCTCCTTC
>NC_056738.1:13565801-13703301 GCF_019279795.1 Protopterus annectens | reverse complement strand
TCCACAAGCCCATCCATTGATCCTGAGGAAATATGTGATATGCCTCATTCAGACAGTACATCCACTGACAGGGCACTGCATTGAAGTCAACATTGTCATGTCCTGGAAGGATCAGTCCTGTGGCTCAGGGTGTAATCTCCAATAAGGGAGGGGATAATTTTGCTGGACAGTCTGATTATGTTGAGGCATCAAATATTAATTGTGATGATAGCGTTGAGCTGCAGTCCCCAGATGAGTTTGAGAGTGATGGTGACTCAACTCCACAATAGATTAATAATATCCATAGGACTACACATGGGCATGTGGTTGATATTATTGGAAGTGTGTCTGATGGTGCATGCCTGCTCTTACAGATGCATGAATCCTCCCAGCAATATCTTGGTAATGACCTCCTGCTACTTATCAAGTAGCTCACCAAGTATGTGTATTACATGAGTGCCAGGAGTGCAGGAATGGAGATGTCATGGCAGCATTGGCTGCACAGCATAATATTGTGGTATCTGTTGCATACTCTTTTGAAAGCCTTGTCACAGGAGTACTGGAGCAGTGTTGAAGTACAACCCTGGGTGCTACATGTCCTGACACTCATGACTAGACTATCTCCAGTGGGGAGAGGCAGACCACCTCTTGAAAGACCTATGCATGACCTTTGTCCATTAATGTCTTTGCTGCAACATGCATGCACATCTGATGTTGGTCACCATGTTCAAAACCCAATAGTCATGCCTTGGCATAATGCATGTAGCACTGCTTGGACCCACGGTGTGTCCCAACAAAAATGGGGTCTATGTTTAGCAATTGAATGGAATATTCATTGAACGTCCATTCACCATACATAGACCATCGAAAGCTCCTTCTGTCGAAAGACCAAATGATCATACAGAAGTTCATCGAATGATCATAGCTGGCCAACATCAAGGGAACAGAACTAGTATGTACTTACCAGTAAGTAGGGTTAAGGAAACCTGCCCTTTCCCAACTGTAGTGCAATCTCACAGTTAGTATATATAGTCAGCAGGGGGTGTGGGGCCACAGTCCCCCACAACAGGAAGATTTGGTTAACAGTGGACCCTCTTTATGTGGGGGGCTGTGCCCCCACCCCTCCTCTAATTATATATACTAAACAAGAGATCACACTAAAGTGGGGAAAGGGCAGGTTTCCTTATCCCTACATTACCAGTAAGTACGTACTAGTTCCATTCCCTTGATGTTGGCCAACTATGATAATTCGGTGAATGTATTTATGATCATTTGGCCATTCAAGGAAAGGAACTTTAGATGGTCTATGTACAATGAATGGACATTCAATGAATGTTCTGTTTGCTAAAAATAGACCCATAAAAATGTCACCACATCCAGCTCAATGGTATAGGCCAATGGGTATAGTGTTTTCTGACATGGTAGGGGAAGCCAGCACTGCAGTGGGTGCCTCGTCTGGCAGTTACCCCTGTGTATGTCCTCTTTTGTCACTCTGATCCTATGGCAATGATAACTGCTGTTCTGACCACTACCTACTACACAGGTTAGTAATGTATGACATGTTTGATGCCATAGGCTGTTTCCTGTTGTATGAGTGACACGGTAGACTGCCTATGTGTTGTCTCATTGTGTACATATATGCTCAGGTTCTTTCTTTTATACTATATTGACATTTCCATGGATATCCTTTGCTGTTACAGATGTCTCCATTTGATCTTCAATTCCTACTTGATATACACCAACCATATGTTAAACTCTTCATTGTACTACCTATCGGCTACATCATTTTTCTTCTTACAACATTATAGTGTTGTCTGCCAGTATTCCTTGCACATATACCTCAGAAGGAAAACATGTGGCACTTTATTTTGGTACTACCACTGCCTCCACCTCAGAAGGAAAATGTGTGGCACTTTATTTTGGTACTACCACTGCCTGCACTTCCACCTCAACACACCATACACCTGCAGCTCCCCTTTGCACCATTGTTATATGTGTCATTTACAGTAATACTCATGTGTGCCTTTCCATTCATACCTACTTACAAACATGCTTGCATACATATCACAACCTTACCAATATGCTGCTAAGTGTCCCATGGTTGATGCATCATACCTGTTATCAATGAATTATTATATTGCACTTACACATTAATTTGCATATGTCCTGCTGTTGCAGCCTCATGTGTGCTATACTGTTGTCTTACATGTTACAGGCTGGGACAGTCTTTTTCTGTATGACTTGTATGTCCATTGTCAGGCAAGTGGCTTTGCTGGCATACCTTACCCTTGTATTATTCTTGCAACTGCTGCATGCTATATAGTCTCATGTCGTACAGAATAACATATTCTTATTACAAGTACATACTGCATCGTGATCTTATCATCCAACTCCCTTACGTGTAGTTTTTTCAGTTATACTACATCCCCTGTGCATACGCAAACATGCATAGTCATGCACAAATTTATGCAACTACATACACATTCTCATTGCAAGTATGTTGATAGTATCCCTGGCCATTGATACTCTCCGTTGGGTGCACAATATGCATGCAATTCAGTAGTCAGTTACAAATTATTAGTCTATACCCGTCCATGTATATTAATTTCTTTTGTGCACAAATGTGTAAAATAAGTTGCATATCAAAATGTTATTATGGTAGGGATGATGTACCATCTGGACTTGTTACTGCAGTTGTCAGCTATGATGCTGTGATCGAGCACTGCTGGATGAACATCAATTGTTTATTTGTGTACTTTTTTTATGTGTGTTTTGTCATGTCTTAAAGTTCTGAGCCAGACGCTGCAGTGTCACCTGAGCTACTACATATGGCCACAGCTGTCTTCACCCACATCCTGTTGTTTTCACGCTTGTGTCCCCCTGATCATCCTGTGACAGCTCCAACAACTTCATATCAGACATCTGAAAGTTCTTGGGGTAGGGTGCCCACTCCCAAGGTTGGCAGCTTAGTTGTTAACATATTGCATCCAGACATCTGAATTGTGATCTCAGAACACCAAACACTTGCTTGATGGTGTTATGTGCTGCTGTGTGTGATCTGTTGAATGCATCCTCAGCAGATATAGATTGGAATGATGTCATGAATTAGATTCCCAATGGATAACCGCAGTCACCTGTTTGATGAGAAATACATATAATTTCTCACACTGGTTACTGTTAACAGGTCTTGGTTCAGCTTACATCATGGCTGTGGTCACATACTTACCAAGTAGGAGCCCCTTATGGATGCCTCCCTGTTGAAAAGCAAACCTCAGCTCACTTTCCCACCAGATAGCAGCAACATGCACACTACCTAGGTATGTTGCCATAATATTAATAATGAGGTTATCTGTAGAATACACTATCTGGCAAATGAAACACGGCCACTCCTTTTTATTAATGTACCATTCTGCATCGTGTGATGCTGGAGACTTTATTGGTGCATGGGTACAGTCAATTTCAACAAGGACATGGAGAAAATTAGCTGTGACAAAGAACTGTTCCATTGCAGTCCATCGCTTCATGGATGTTACTGGGAAGTATATTAATTCATCCACTTTGTGGCACATAACTGCCAGAAAATGCCTTAGTATGTGACTAGAATCTGTGTGGGATATCCCTACATCATCACCCATATGCTGCTGAAATGTCCCAGAGGCAGTATAACCAGATTTGGGCACACGTCTGTTTCTACTAGGAGAGACCAAGCCCCTAAGGGAAAACAGCATGCCCAACACACTAGTCATAGGTGACTCGATAGTGAGGCACACTGATGTCCCACTCACTAGGTTGAATAAGGAGAAAGTAACAGTCAGCTGCCTGTCAGGTGCCAGGATCTGCCACATAACACATGCACTCAGTTCCCTCAACAACAGTTACAAGTATAACTCTGTCATTGTACATGTGGCTGTGAATGACCTAAGACATACCTCCCTGGACTACATGAAAAGAGACATGGAGGAGCTGTTGGATTATGTAGCCCAGGGGGGTATGACCCTAGCCCTGAGAAGTATCCTACCATCCTAATGATATCACAGTACAAGCAGAAAATTATTGATTTCAACAACTGGCTAAGTTTCTGGTGTCATTCTAAGGGGATCCAGTATCTGTCTGCCTGGAATGACATAATTGACAGACCTCGATGCTCTGCCAGAGATGGTCTGCATCTGTCACTCCTGGGCTTCTGGATAGCCAAGGCTCTTGCCACCCCTATAGTGCCTTTTTTAGGTGGTGTTCCAAAGACCAAATTACCACCGTAACAGCTACAAACAAATGCAATATGAGAGTCATGCTGCTCAACACTAGAAGTCTAAATCTCAAAATGCATTCACTGGAAGCACTCCATAAAATGGAGAACATTTTGTGCTGTAACAGAGACCTGGTTCAAGGCAGCAGAAAGCACCCCTGCACTACCAGGTTATAACTCATTCCACACCTTTCAGCCGCAAAACTAGGACTGAAGCTCCAAAGGTGGTGGTGTTTCCATATTCATAAAGGATGTGCACACCTTTAGACTGGTAGCTCAACATAACGCATCTGAGATACTTCAGGTGCAGCTAACATTGGGTAAGACACCGATTCAGGTCGTAGCCTGCTATAGTTCCCCAACCATGTCCCAAGACTCACACTCCATGTTCCTAAACACCCTGGAGAATATTAGGGCCCAACCTAACACTCTCATACTGGACGACTTCAACTACCCCCTCCATTAACTGGGAAAACTACTCATGTACCAATACATTTTCCCAGCGTTTCCTGGAATTCATTAATTCCTATGCCCTGGACCAGCTCGTTCTTACCCCCACTAGCGGCAGCAACATCCTTGTCCTGGTCATTACTAACATGGGCAACTGTTGCTCTACACCAATAGTCAACTCCTTCCTGGTTAGATCCGACCACAAACAAATTACCTTGGACATCCACATACCCCCCCCCCCCACAAAGGTAACCACCATGAAAAACTTCTCCAAAGCTAACTTTGGGCTCCTAAAAACAGAGGTGGCTAACTTCACGTCACCCATGCAAATGGAGAATAGTTGCATGACCGCTGAATCATACACTAATGCACTGTATGAACACGTACACAAATGCATGGATCTCGGCATACCCAATAGAACCAAGACATTCTTCTCCAAAAAACGGAAGCCAATCTGGTGGTCCTCTGCCATAAACAAACTCTACAACAGAAGGAGGAAACTGATGCAGAATAAGGTAAAGTCCCAAGACTGGAAAAACTCCCTTATCAGCCTCAACAAAAAGTTGAGCTCCCTCATCAAATCCTAGCTAGCTATGAAAACAGAATTGCAGCAGATAGTAAAGACATCCACAAAGTCTTCTATAGTTATGTAAAGAATCTCCACGGCAATACTCAGATTTGCTCTGAGCTACTGCACAATGATACCTCCTATACCACGCCAACAGATATTGCCAATATAGAGGGCTGACAGATTCAGTGACAACTTTACCCCCCCAAAGGACCAATCACAATACCAGTAGATTGCCAGGCACCCAGTATTACTGCTGCACACGTTAAAACAGCACAGTCCAAGGCCAAGAATACAGCTTCTATGGGATCTGACAATATCCCTGGATGTGTTCTACATGAACTACAGAGTGAACTAGCACGTCACCTGTGTGCCCTGTTTAATCATAGCCTCACCTCATGCTTTATCCCTACCAAATGGTGCACTGCTGCAGTCATTCCTTTCTACAAAGAGGAGCAACTACAGACCCTGGGAACTATCACCCCATTAGCCTGACAAGTCTGATATGCAAAGCTATGGAATGTATCATCATGGACCTAATGAACAAGGATATATGGAATCTCCAAACTCTGGCTCCCACAAAGTTTGGTTTTATGAAGGGTAGATCATGCCTGCAAACTTGGTTGGCTGCTTTGAGTCAGTCACCAGAGCTTTGGATGAAGGCAAGGTGGTTCATACAGCCTACCTTGATCTGGCCAAGGCCTTTGATACCATTCCCCAATCAGGAATCATAGAAAAACTCACTAAGCTAGGTATCAACCCCTATATCACTAGGTGGGTTGCAAACTAGCTCACAGATAGAACCCACAGTGTGAAAGTAGCGAACTCCAAGTCAGACTGCAGACCAGTCACGAGTGGAGTCCCACAGGGTTTGGTCCTGGGTCCTCTCCTGTTTGGTATCTACTTCTCTGACATCCAGGCTAACACGAACAAACTCTGGCTGACAAAGTTCGCAGATGATTGCAAGTTGGGAGCTATTATTAACTCCCCAAGTGATGCTGACATCCTACAGAAAGGCCTCACTGAGACCAACGACTGGCGTCAGAACCATGGCCTTAAGCTCAATACCAAAAAATGTGTCATCATCCCCCTTGGAAAAAACTCAGTTCCCTTAAATTACCACATCAATGGTAGTCCACTGAATACAGAAGGCATTATAAGAGATCTGGGAACACAGGTTGACAGCAACCTATCTTCTGACCACTGCATTGCCACTGTGGTCAGAAAGTTCTTCTTTGTGACACATCTCATTATAAAGGGTTTTGCATCCAGGAAGAAAGAGGTCATTGTCTCACTCTACTCTTCCCTCATTAGGCCAGTCATCGAATACAATGCCCCATTTGGCATATACCTCACTAGACATCTGCAACAACTGGAGATGCCATAAAAGTACCACACAAAGAGGATCCTAGGCCTTAAACACTTGTCCTAGATGGACAGACTTAAAAAATTCCACCTATTCTCTGTCTCATATCGCCTACTTAGAGGAGATCTCTGCTTGACTTACAAAGCCATGTTTGACCCAGCTCTGTTAGAAATGCTCCATCTAAAGAAATCCCAATCCCTCCACACCACACGCTCCAGAGACTTCAACCTCATTACCACAATCAACAGAACATGCTGGAGGGACAGGTTCATAACCCAGAGACTGCCCGTGCTCTGGAATAGACTTCCCATACATGTCAAGCAGAGCACCTCACTGGCTCTCTTCAAGAGAAATCTTGATGAGTGGATGGGAAATAAAAAATTCACTCTGGGGATCACTCTAGTGGCTCAACTCGACAGAGGCACTGGGAACTAAGGTCAGGTGGCACGATGCCAGGGTAATCCTATGGGTTAGGCTTGTAAAGGCTCCAGGGCCATTAGCCTAGTACACACCTATGAACCTATGACCCTGTAAGAGGGCCTCCCTGCAGACTGCATGATAACATGTGGGATACACACATCCTGCACACAGTCTGCACCAGCTCTCTGTCTAATCTGTATTTATGACAGCTGGCATAACTGGAGCCTCATTAGGTACTGTGCTGGCTGTCATCTAGGATGCAATGACAGACCATCATCTAAAATAGCCCGTAGAACCCCAGCCTGCTGCAGTCTATTTATTGCAGCTTGCATTTTTATTCAATTTTTTTTTTTGTTGAATCTGCAAAATTGTAATATAATTCATCTGCTATCACTAGACTCTATGGCCTCCATTGATTGCTTTCTTAAAAGTGCTGACATATTACTTTGTTGCATTTTGTTGTTATTGGGAGCACTCGTGTTTTGGAATCTGGCATGTGTTCCTGCAGTACACAATTACCCTATGCTGAATAAATTATTACTTTGCTTTACTCTCCCTGCTTCTTGGAATCATGTTCACCACTAGTTTGCAGTCATCTTCCTTTGGTGCACTGATCCGTGTGCAAGTTTCTTTTGCAATCTGTCCCCTTGTGTTATACATTACTGGCTCTTTTACGCTATGACTTACTATACTGATAATTATCACTTATCTCTTTCTAATATAGATTTTAGCATGCCAAGTGTGATGTATCCACAACAGAAATCTGAATACATGTTATGCTTAAGTAGTGTTTCTTTCTCTCTGGATTCTTTGGGTCATTCTATCAACCTATTCATTTTATAATTTTCACCAAAATTTGTAATTTCACCTTGACTTTTTAGTTTGTTTTCCTGTTCTGTAACATATTTCATTTGTTCAAGATATAAAACCTGATTGGCCAGTGATCCTGTGTACTAGAGATAGTGGTCTAGTAGGGTAAACTAGCATTTGACTATTACTGTCTTTCTGTATGTTTGAAATGTTCATGCATGCATACTATTTTCTACATAATCTGTACCTTTCATAACCTTTTCTGAAGGTTATGGCATCCATGTAGTTTGATGTGCTAAATTCAAAAGGTTTCCTTGCTCCAAAATAATTGGAATTTATTAGCTGAAACACAGAAAACATCTTTTGCACTGTGATTATTTTGTTCCTAGGGCTTGTCTTAGTTTGGATGTTGTTTAATCTTAAAATAATGAAGATAATAATCTGCAAAGAGACCAGAAATTGAACAAACTAACACAAGTCCATTAATGGGGCATCAACAGTAAACAAAATTACTTCTCTTCCCAGAAATAGCCTCAAGATCATTTTATGTTTTCATTGTGTAATATGATAGGTTTCTTTATTGCAACTGGTATGTGGTACGTAAACTAAAGATAAAACACACAAAGTGGAAATGAAAGTCATTGACATTCTATGGCCTTTCTTTAATTTTTACAAGTTTTGTGAAGTGCTTTACAAATAAAGTTTGTTGTCTCTTGCATTCCACAGTATCACAGTGGCAAACAGGACAAAGGTTTAGAGTCCCTATTATTCTGCAAAGCCTGTCATCAAACTTCCTTTCAAATTAAGAGTTTTATCACCCATGTGTAACTATAGTTCATCATTGTACAAATGTTTCAGGAATTTATGCTTCATTTATATGGTCTGGCTGTCTCAGAGAATAACGTCTAGTTATTTTGTGACAGGAACCAGACTGTTTTATTGCAATGGCTGCAATAATGTTAAAAAGAAAGCTCTCTGAGGCACCTTTATATTTGAATGATTCTACAGGATATTGCACTGAATCACTTGACAATCTCAGTTTTGTTTCTAGACACAAAGATTTATGTAAGTCAGAGTGTGGTTATACTAGATACACATTCAATAAAAAATTGTAGAACCTCACAGCCTTAGAATAGCTTATGCAAAATAAGTCCTCATAATTTTTTTTTGTATAGATGACAATAGTTTCATTAATTAACCTAATGATAATCTTGTATCTTAGTTTGTCAAATTAATGCACCGTACAATCCACATCCATTTACAAGCACAGACTGGGATGGCATAGAAATATCAGTAGATAAATCTAAATCTGGAAAGCATTTAGAATATAAATAAGTAAACCGAGCTATAGAACTGTGAGTTTTATAAATGAAATAAAATGGTAGCAAAGATAAATTAGACCACATTTTATGGGAAGCATATGTGTTCTAGATATAGAGAAATACATACTATTACAAGCACCTACTGCAAAACAGTGAAACAGTTTGTTGTGTCCATTAACAACTTCCACAGTAGAATATTGCTTACAAAAGTTGAATGCTCACTGGCCAAACCTTTATCAAAAATAAACTAGGAAAGTTGCATTTTTTTTCAGCTGCAGAGATAAGACATTGAAGAAAACCCTAACAGTGATCTTAAATGCCGTCCTTGTTAACCACTAGCAACTGATAATTTTTTGCCTTCTTATTACTATTCCTTTTCATTCCCCAGTATATTACCCTTTTTGTTAGAAGTGGCCAGATGTGTTCACCCAGCAGGGATTATTTATTTATTCATGCCATAATCATGTCCCAATTCCCAAAACCGACTAGGAATTACACAGTGATACCATAAAAAAGACTGTTCAGCAGAGGCAGCCATCATAATCCTTTCTTCTTTTCTTACTTGACAATGCTTACTGCATCACCAGATACTTTTATTGTCAGCGACAGAGTTGTCAGGAAGTACCTAAATCATTACCCTTCCTTATAAGAGGAGAGCTGATGTCTGGCTTCTGTGTAACAATCAGATTACCCGCCTTGGTCAGACAACAAGTACTCAGACCACCAGATGATTCTTGTCCAGCTGTGCTGTTGGTGCCTGGTCTGCTTGGTTAGAATGAATAGGTTTAGTCCATCCATAACTGATCCCTAGTTTGAAATACTTTAAATCTAAAGTTTAAGACATATGATGGTCAGTTACAATTTCACATACAGTGTTGTATTCTGTCTGGGAAATAGGAATACTTATGTTTTTGTAAGAGTTAATTTAGAAATATAACCTTATACACTGACATAATCATCCCCCTTACCAGTAAGCATCATTATATTGTCTAATATTTTTTCCAAAGTATTGTCAGAGCTTCCTAAAACCTAATACATTGAAGACAGTTGTTACAGATGTTTTTAGCTGCTAACATTTACCTACATCTGATTTTCCTTTAATGCTTGCATGCTGCACAATTTCCTAAAAAAATGCTGAGACTGAACTCAAAGTTGTAATACAAATAGGATAAATCAATGTTTTCTGTATTTATTTATTTATTTATTTATTTATTTATTTATATAATTTTGTATTTATACTTTGTTGACTATGGTTGGTCCTACTAGGTCAGTGACCTGTTTGCAGGGAAGATCCAAGATGGTATCTACATTGACGAAGGGAAATATGGGAAGTCACCCTACTTTTTTAGGAAGTACGTAAGGATCTTTTACATCCACATAATCTACCACCATCTTAGGCAGATGGAACTTGGCTTAATGTCCAATCAAAAATACCATAAATAACAAGACAGATGCAATGATGTAAAAGTAATTATACAGTACTAGAAAAGTATGTTACCACAGATATTAGCATGAGTAAACAACACACAGACTGAGCCTAGAGAAAACTTTAGCTATAGTACAATGAATTATAGCCATTCAGGGTGTCATTGGCTAGAATTCGAGAAAGCAAAAATCACACAATTTAATTGTAATAAGGTATGCAGAGGCACCAGTCAGTGGAACACTCACAAAATATTTGCAATTTACAAGGCGTAACTTTATCACAGATGAAGAATGCCAACATTTACAGGTATGCATGGCACATACTGGCAAGAGTAAGATGAAGCAGCCCATTCGATTTATGGATTATCAGCAGATGACAGTAGAACAGTTGTGAGTACAACTAACCCATGACTATTTTGAAGGAGGCAGACAAATGTCATAAAAATTAAATAAAGATCCACAAGAGATATGGGGTGGGGGCATTATTCTGCATACCATTCTATCAAGAATCATACATTTCACACCATTCAGACACTAGTATTAGCCCATTCCATTGGAGACTAATATTGTAGGGATCATAGATAGACATCCACAACATGTTCTATCATTGAAAAATTGATATCAGGTACATCCATCACATGCTTGCTGTAACATGTGGTGTAGTAAGTAACATTCCTGGTGCCCAGCAGAATGATTAGCTATCATATATAGATAAAATATAAAAGTAAAATGTTAATAAATAAAATGATTCAAGAAAATGCAAAGAATAATTATACAGCTATTCCATAAAGTAGTAGGCAGGCTAGTTGTGGTAGCCTTAGCAGATGTATCCATATAGCAATAAAAGTCATGTTAGGTGATCTGAGGTGATACATGAATCAAAAACAGGTTCACTCCATCAACTGACAGTATGAGTGAAACATTGATAGAATCATCATAAATGTGTTATGTTACAATCCAGGGAAGTGTCCATAATGTCTTCAATTGGCAGTGACCTGCACTAGATATTGCTTCAGGGATGCACACTACAGTAATAATTTTATAGGCACTCAAAGAGTGTTACATTGCCTACAATAAACAGTAATATACATGACATAAGTACAGAGCTTCTGCACAGAGCTATTGCTATCAAATACATGGGCTTTGTGTATCCCACAGGAGATAAAGGCTATGCACTAGAAATGTGGATAATGACTTATGCCTTTAACTCCAGCAGCATGATGAGGGACAGTATAGCCAGGCTCATAGTCAGACACATTCAACAGTAGAGAGGGGATTGATATCCTGACAATGTGGCTCAAATACATGAATGCCTCAAGTAGTGTGATGCAATATACATCACAGATGTCTTTGTAAGAACTTTTAATCTGTGCTATACTACACCACAGGGGCTACAGTACATGCTAACAGATGATCACCACATACTTGGCATGGTATAGGCATTGACTGATGGTGGCACACAGTAGGAACTCAAAGATAATAATGGAGAAAATGTACGCCTCCAGCAACAACTTACACAATGAGCAGTTCATGTAGTTGGTAACCATTTGAAATGTCAGGACCTGTTAGTGTGAGTCTAGAAATACAAAGACTGAATGGCCGAAAGAACGGACTTACATGCAATAAGTCTGAGATGCCATTTCTCGAAATATTCCCCTTTCTCTAAGGTATGATAATCTCAGAGTTGGAATAAGTTCAAGGGGTATAAGGGAGTGCAGGGGGGCTTTTCCCCTGCAAAAAGAAGTTTAAAGGAAAGGAACAATTTTCAAAATTCACTCTTCCGTGTTTTTGGTCTTTTTTTTTCGAATTGTTGGCACTCGACATTTTGAGTGCCAAGATTTAAATAGAGAGCCCATGTAGTCAGTGTCTGTTAGACAAGTACACTATATGACGTGGCAGGTATGGGCATGATATATATTTGGCATTGTTCCTGCGGCACCTAGATAATATGCACAAGATGAACTTATGCTCATCCAGGTATTGCAGTGTTTTAAATTTTTAAAACTTGAATAAGCTGGGTAATCCATCTACTATGCCATCTGTACTTCAGGGTGTACACATTTATACAGTTGTAGAGGTCTCATGATGCCATCAAATTTGAAATGCAAAGTCTGCTTGGCTGCTATGAAGCACACAGTGCCACATGTGTATATGCAAAAAGTTATACCTATCATCAATGCCATGATGGCCTTTCCCAATGTCTAGCCCAGTAGATGGATTGGCATCATCGTGTAGCAATGAGTAACAAACTGATTCATCCAGTGATTCACTTTCCTGAGAGCTTTAGTGATGTATGACCTAAAGTTATTATAGGTCTTGCTCCACTCCAACCTTGCATATCGACTCTGTCATCAAAGAAAGACAACAGTGATTCAAATGAATTGAAATATCTTTACAATAATAGTAATATTTACAGGGTAGTTGGCTATATACTTCGTTTTACTTTCAAAAGCATGATTGAAAGACGACTTTGTTACAACAATATAGAGTGTAAGACAAGATATTTAGTATTTTTGGCTTTTTCTCCAGCATGCACTGCATTTTACACTGGGGAGACTATTCACCAAATTAAAAATGAATCTATGAGCATGAAATGATTTAGCTACACAGAATAAAAGTAACACTGTGGCTAGACTTGTTATATCAGTAGGAGAGAACCATTAATTTAAGTGTTTTAGGCTTACACTTTGTAAATTGTAATATGAAAGGGGAAAATTTAATGAATAACACAGGAGTAATTGAATTCTAATGGATTACAGAACCAAAAGCATTGCACACACCAGGCATAATTAACTGTCTGTCATCAAAACCAAGTTTAAAAAAAGAGAGGTCTTAGACATTAAATATGTTTTCTAGAAGCATTTAGTGAAAATTCTGTGGTAAAATAAAATGTTTTTCAAGCATATTTTTTTATCTATTTGATGGTATCTTAAGGGTTTTTTAATATAATGATGTAAGCAGTCATGTGCCTAAGGTTCTTTAAAAGTGTATTTTGGTGGATTTTTTTAAAGAAAAAAGACACGCAGAAGCAGAACCAAACTACATTTGTGTATCGACTTATTATTTTACTAAGTATATGAAATTTTGTGAAGTTAAAGCATTAATTCACTTTTCCATTTACAGAGTATCTGAAGTGGTCTTTTGGAATTGAATTTGTTTGTACTGGATCCAGACCTTATTCCAGCTGCCTTCTATTAATTTTACAGTAATCCATTACTTACAGAAATTTTCCCATCATGCTGTTCTTAGCAGTAACTATTTTCTACATTAAAACTCTGCTATTATTGTCTGTTATACACAGTGCCTTTCTCACATATAGTTATGCCAGTCCTACACTAGCTCTGTTATGTTTAGTTTTACAGCTTCCTATAGCAGGCTAATCCAAAATCACAAAACAAACTTTTTGTGTAAAATATGCCACTGTGTATTCTTTTCAATCAATGGAATTGTCATCCTTCTCCTAGTCCTGCTTCATTTATTAAACATTGCTGCAATCATCCTAAACTAATCTTCAGTTATAAAAATATTAAAGGCTTTGCTTTACACACAAACAAATTCAAGTTTTCTACCTCCCACTCTTAACCACAGCCTAACAAGTAATTCGAAGAAATCATTAACAATGTCGTAGTACCTAATATTATTTAAAGCTATGCTGTATTATTCCCACCATGTCAGGAGTCTCATTAGGCATTGTAAATCACTTAAATGACTTTCACATCTCACTCCTTTAATGATCCTCTTCTCATTATGTGATGTACACTCCAGCCCCCAGGACCTTAACTGCCTCAGCTATCCACACTAACAATAGTCCTTCTTCAAAATAACTTGGAATTAATTCAGGGAGCATAACAAATAAAAAAAGAACAACAACTCTTCAATATTAGCATACTCTCTTTACTTAGTTGCTGTGACAGAATCCTGGGTAAAGCCAAACACCCTATTATTTACACAAATTCTTCTCCGGCTGCAAATCCATTTTAGATCTCAGACTAGGCATGAGAACAGAGGGTGCTGTGTGTCTACATTACAGAACTCACTTCAGTGTTTTCACTTTCACAGAATCTGAAACACTGAATGATCATAAAGCTAAATGGTAAGTAACAAAAGTATCCCTATCAAACTCTGAGCAACTTGGCAAAAGCTGATTATCCCCCTATGCTGAAACTCTCCAATTTTCATAAATATAACTCACAGGCATTTATACAAAAAAAAAATCCATTTTAAGTACACTTCAAAGGACATCTCCTATAAAAAGCTAACAGAAAAATAAGCAGATTTTTATCTGACTTCAGCAGTGTTCAGTTAATCGATGAATCAATTAAGCCTAATTTCAAATTAAGAAGTACTCTGCAATAGACCTGCTAATAACTAACATATCTAATCATATCACATCATATCAATAAACAGCCATACTTCATTCCTGAGAGACTACTCCTCTACATTTTTCCATGACCCCAAACCTCAATGATTTTCATTCTTCTTCTTTAGAGTTAAAAGACAGAGGAATAGTAAGTATTAAAAATCCCTCCACTTATCATAAATACCATTGAAAAATTCCCACAGCTTTCATGACTTGGGCTTAATCTGAACAAATGTGAAGCTTATGCTATAAACCTGGCTGCTCAGCATTTCCAGTTCACAGATGTACGATTTCCTTTTAGTTGGTACAAGACACCACCAAGATATTAAGATATTCTTCTGTACCCTTGTCCAGCCCTTATGGCTGACTGCAACCTTAAGACACTTTGGCAAAAATATCTATACAGATACACTCATGATATAAACTCCAGCTTCAATGGTAATAGAAGATTGCCTTAATTAAAGTTTTAGAGGCCCCCAACTCTACATTTTATATAGACATATGGTGGCTCTTCATTCTAATACATAGCATAAAAAAATGTGTGCCCTAATTTATAAATTTGTTTGGAATAATGGGAGATGGAGGATTAAATCATGGATGACTGGATTACTACAGAAATTTCTTTTGCTAGGTATACCTGATTGGACTCTCATGAGCAGCTGTTTCACTACCCTGCATATTTCTCAACCTTAAAAATGATTTTGTGTCTGTTTGGGCTAAATTAAAATCAGAAATATTAAGAGTGGAGTCACCCAGAGTGACAGTGTGGTATAAATGGGGATTCCTCAAATTTCTGCAGAACTGACATGCTTTATGAATCATGGAAAGCCCTTAAGTACCTTTCATGCTTTATTATCCCAGCAAATCTGTGGGGATACTGTATCCTCCTTTGGGAGTGCCTAAAATTGCAGTTAAGAAACCACCCTATATGGCCTGATAGCAGGAAGGGGAAGATGCATTGGCTAGTAGATCCAACCTAAATCATTGACCTTGAATGAATGTTTGCATCCTTTCAATATTTAAATGATAGATGGGTGCTCTTCTTTAAGGACCACTGGAAATATTTTTCATTTATGTACATTGTCATGTGTTCCTCTTTGAGAGCAAAGATAGGTCTACAACCTTTTCCCATATTAATAAAACAGATTGGGATTTCTCAAGAATCTTGAAGGAAAACAGTTCTGACACTCCCATCTTATGGATTTGATATTAGCTAAAGATGTAATTAAAGCCAAATTACTGTTGCAGGAAACTGCTCATAAGTTGGACCCAGAATGCAATGAAGAGGGAGTTGCGCACCTACATAGTTCCATGCATCAGACTATCAGACATCCTTAAGTAAAACTACACTGATGATTTTCTTCAATAGTAGAAAGTTTTCAGACATTAGTTCTTTTACTATTTACTCATCCAATAATACTTGTATTGAGCCAGTTGAGTCTACAAAGCTACTAGGAGTCACCATAGACAAGGACCTTAAATTCAATAAAAGCTTAGACTTAGTCATCAAGAAAGTACACTTCAGACTTGGCTCCCTGTATAGAATAAAGCTCTTTCTTACTGAATCCACTTGGCAAGCCAATAGCAAAACTCACCTGCTATCCAGCGTCTTATATACCTTACCCATTTTCACCAATCTAAGAAAATGTGACTTCGCTAAACTAGAATCATGTTATTACAAAGTAGCCAGATTTGCCGCCAACCAACCAGCTAGGACCCATCACTGCACTATACTTCTCCATCTCAGCTGGTTAGAACTCCCTAACCTACTAACCTACAATCAACTGGCACTAACTCACTCCACCCTGCTACACACCAAGAACTGTTCATCCATTAGTAAACTCGTTCAACCCTACTCAAGTAGTAGAACTTTAAGGTCATCAAAGAAATTCCTCTTGAAGGTCAGCAGGTCAAACAACATATACCAGGATGCCTTATACTCTAATAAAATTGCCAAAATATGGAACGATATACCACAAAATATTCTCAATATTAATAGCACATCTAAATTCCAACAACTACTTAGATGGATCTGCCCTTGCTCTAGAGCAGATTAACTACCGAGCTACGCCAGACTAGCAGCACCCTAACACCTTTCATAAGTCTAATCTTTTCTTTTACCTCTTTTCTCTTTCTGGTTTCCTACTATTGCCAGCATTAATATCTATTGGCCTGTCTACCCCACTTTTTCTAGTAGATGCTCTTTCCTTATTAAACTTGACTCATTTCCATTCTCTTTCACCAAGCCTAACTCATGCTTTTTTGCTAATAGGATAATCCTTCAAGTTAATTGATGGTATTTATATATATCAATTTCTTAGCTTTTACTAACTTCATGTAGCTTTACCATTGTAACTGACATTAGTAATATTAACATTTTTTATATTTGTTGTTGCATTTTTTTGTTAAAACATCTGTTACTCTCTTTTATCTTAAGTTGCTATTAGAACATTGTACCTGTGGAACTTTTCTCCCCCATGGGCTTCCACTGAAAATGAACCAGCAATGGTCCAGTTGGACTATCCTGGCAAACAAATAGAAATAAATAAATACATTTTTGAAAAAGCCTTATTTATTGAATGAGTGAATATAGGACTGGTCTGGGAATTTACTCAGAATAATCCCCTTCTACTAAGGTCTGTTCTAGCTGTCAGAAGGAGCCATTAGAATTAATTTATAAATTCTGGTCATGCCCATGGCTGTATCATCTATGGACATTAGCAACAGAATAAGGATTTGTATGCCCATATCCTTCTCAATGGATGCCTCTATGTCATTCAGATGAATAACCTTCCGAACACCCTTGATCCAGCATATGGTCGGTGGTTATTTTGGGTATCTACAGTTATAATGCTATAACCTTGCATGGAGTAAGATTCAACAATGGTTTTGTAGATTAGTGAGCAGACTCATTTCTTTGTTCCTTTATTGGCATGCATCATCAGTTCAAAAGATGGTGGAAGAGTTTTATAGACTCTTGTTAGAGGAAGGAACTAAAGTATTTGTTTTACGGGACTTCACTGCTTGTTAATGTATAGTCTTAAGCCATGCCTTACTGACTTTTTATGGAACTGAAAGCTGCATGCAGATTCGTATGACACTGATGCATTGTATCCATAAGACCTTTTAGCTAAGCCTGTAGTTAGGAGTACAGAACATTTAGGACCATCAGTTACTATTAACGTCTCCTTTTCTTCTTATTTTATTTACAACTGTGGCTGGTATTAGAAATATACTTTGTGCCAAACATACCAATTAAGTTTAATCAGCATTTAAAGAGATATATTGGTTATTGTCTTTGTATATGGTTTCTCTGTTATTAGCATATTCACTCTGTTGTATGCTGGAATGTATGCTCAGCATTTTTCTTCCTTTTTGTAAATGAATTGCACTATACAATTAAATCCTTAAATAACGTTTGAAGATTTGTTGAAAATAAAAATATTAAAACCTCTTAGTTCTCCAATGCAATGATGCAGATTCCACAACAGGCACTCTAATGTCCATAAGTAACTTCCCTACAAGAACACTATCCCTTTGTAATAAAATTCAGAAAACAATCCCAAAATAAACTGATGGCAAAGACACTAAAATAATGAAATTCAGAGGTGAAGTTCAGGTATATTGGAACAACAAATTAAAAATATTACAAAATATGCAAGTTGTTTGAAGCCAATTTGATCTGAGTAATACAGTAACACTATAATTTAAGAAGCAATGAATAACTAACCAAGTTATACAAATTAAAATTTTAACAGTCAAAATTATAATATAAAATTCATGCAGCATCCCAAAATGTGTGTGCAAGATTCCAAACAGCAGCAGGAGTACTGATGGACAGCAATAACTGCTGATGAGCAAAGCTAAGGATAATATTGAGGAAACTCTCTAAGATACTTTAAAATACTGCATATAAAATTTAAAAGACAAAAGCCTGTGCTGCTGAATATGGAATTAACCGAGGAATGAACCATGCCACACATAGAATCAACCATATCTCCCAGAGTCCAAAAGTCAATTCCGGCAACACAAATGAAGGTAACATGTCTTGTTGAAACAAGTCCATGATCCTCACAACCCAACATAACCAAATAAAATTCAAAATCTAATATAACCAAAACAAGTGAAATACACAAAAGTCTAGTAAAATTCTGCAGAGGACTGAGAGAGAAATCACCTATAGTAAAAAACTGCAGGAAACAATCTACATGAAAACAAAGCATACAGTTGGAGAATGGCTATAAGCAAAGGAAAAGTACTAGTCCAACTTGAATGTGGCTTCTCTATTTTACCAAATGTCTCCAAGAAAAAACACAAACCTCTCTACAAATCATAGCCAACAACAAATACAGGTTTATCACTTTGGCTGCTCAAATTGAACACCACTACTCAACCCTGCCAAAGGCAAAATGGTTAATGATTCCACAAAGATGCACTCTAATCCTTTCATTACTAATGGACAAACTACTGCACCAAGAAACACTCAACTTATTTGCAAGCAAACTTACTAAAAGAACAATAGCTTATAGCCTATTGTCACAATTCACCCTCTCCATAAACAGCCCATGGAATAGACTGTATGCACCCATTACTTCTCAGTTATGGCACCAGTCATAGGAATGCAATGCCAGCACACCTAAAAGACATACCATTTGTCCGTCCATCCATCCATCCATCCATCCATCCATCCATCCATCCATCCATCCATCCAACAACCTCTTTTTCCAGCTTTGCACATGGGGTAGGGGTATTACTTCAACAGTGATAATTATCCAGCACCAGTGTTCACACAGCCGGGTGGTTAGCCCTGCTGCATTTGTTCTTTCATACCACAAATACATACACACACTCTCCTCCATGAGGGCTACATAGGGAGTCCAATTAACCTACTGCATGTCTTTGTAATGTGGGAGGAAACCAGAGTACACAGAGGAAACACACTTTAACACAGGGAGGACATGCAGACTTCCCACAGAAGGCACTCTAGCTGAGAATTGAACTGGGAAACCTCTTGCTGTGAGGCAACAACACTATCTGCTGCACCATTGTACTGCCCTAAAAGAAATATCATCCTTCACGAATGTTAGAGAAATCTCAGAAAATATCTGTACAGACAATCTCAGTTCAAATGCTTCATTCTCAACAATCCCTCCCTCATTCTTTTTCTCAAATTATTCATTCTACAAACACAACTGACAGCAAATTCCCCTGCACTTGTAGCTCCATCTATGACTCTGCCCTGCTAATCCCCTCTCTCTTTTATCAAACTATTTCTTGCTCCTTTTGTCCCATCCCCTTCTTACATTCTGCCTTTTTTCTTACCCTTTCTCACTCTATGTACTTATGTTAAGTACTATGTATTAACCAAACATGATTACACATATTGAAATCTGATATGTACTTACTACTGTATATCATTGCCTCAGCTAGCCAAGTTTTATATTTCGGCTTAACCATTTAGTTACCACTCAGTTTGTTTTCTCTAATGCATAGTTACAATGTTGCACTTCTGTGTTTCTTTTCTTCTGTACCTATGAATGCTCCATCTGGAGCAGTGTTCCATCCCTGGTTAACATAATACATCAAACACAAAGTGCTGCTGTAAAAACTAAAAAAAAAAAAAAAAAAAAAAAAGACATCAACAGGATTAAATAAAGAAATCATTCCGGAGGAATCTCGAGTGCTTCAGATCTACAGGACCACAGAGTTTAATACAAAGCTCAAAGGTGATAGGTCCACCCACTATATAAATGTCAGCTCCACTGAAGAAATTTCAAGTGCAGAGATACAATGTTTCATTGTCATGACATTGACAGTGCAAAGGATGCTAGAAAGCTAGACTTAATAGAAAGGGTAAATTTGCAACTTAGATGCAAAGGTCAGACAACTGAATTGTAGAGCACATAATACATGTAAACATATGAAATTGTTTCAAATCATTAATATAGAGATGCCAAATGAAATAAAGACAATAAAGAAATTGCCCGAGTTTTCATCTGTGGCAGTTAAATGCTACCACCTGACACTGTATATAATGTTCTCTTTATATAAATTACTTTTCCACTTCTATCCCATCTTTTTATCTTTAATAAGTCACCTATACCAAAATGCCTCCATGACATATTTCTCTCATGTAATTAGTCTGTCTTTCTGTGATAGCGCCACTGTCCATCATCACTTCTTGCACCTCTGTTTGCATCACCCATATTTCTAGCCAGATTCCTTGCATTGCACAGTAATACCACCCAGTCACTCTGCTATATTCTGTGTATTTTCCATCTGTTTACTTCCCAAACACCAATCCCTTCTTCTACTTTTGTGAAACTCCATCTTCCCTTTTATCTTAGCCTTTCTATTTCAGCTTCAAGATGTGATCTTTGAAATGCACCCTTCAAGGCAGGTTCTAAGCATTGATGTTGTTTCAGCTAAGATGAAGACTATCCCTGCTAGAAAGCTGGACTGTCTCTGTCAGATTACCCATCTTCCTGCTACTAGTTACAAGCCCTTCTCCCTTGTCCACTACAGCAGCCATTCACTGTAAATCCTACTCATCTTCTTTTCGGTGAGGTGGCTGCAGCTATAAGTAGCACATCTGTGAATGCTACCAGTAACCATCAACCTAGATATCTTCTTGTGACCTCCTTTGCCCTGTGTGGTCCCTAATCACTTCTTTCCTCTCAAGATCACTGCTGCCTTCATGTACTGCAACATCCAGCCTTCCTTCCCTTTTGGTGATCATCTTAGTTACTTCCTCATATGCTATACTAAGTTATGGTCCCAACACATGTTTCACTGTGACCAGTCTACCAATGATAACCTTCCCAAGACTGTTACTCACTTTTATAAGTTTCCAGTCACCAAATCTCTTTTCGCTTTCCTCAGTCTGATTCATCTCTTTCATTTCCTGCTTTCCCAACCATTATTACTTACATATGCAGACATATCTTCTTTAATTCCATCAGCCCATGCCTCCTCAGCATTTGTGCTGTTTATATACCTCACTGTGCTACACCTAATTTCCATGCCACTTGCATTCTTGAAACAAACCCTTTCCAATGCTCTGCCCCTTTCACCGTCTGTCCTTCCCAACTAAGAAAGAGCTCCTTCCTGCTATCCTTGTGAATTTGGCATCTATGTGGCCACCTCCAGTTTCATTCCTCCTATATCTCATGTCATGAGTGTTTCTATCTTCCATACTGGCCCTTTTCTTCCCATAGGTTCATAGGTTCATAGGTAGGTACTAGGCTATCAGCCCAAGGGCCTATGTAAGCCTAGCCAGCGAGGTTCCATAGCTTATGCCACCCAAGAAAGTTATTTTCCTGTGCCACTGTCCAGCAGAGACAAAGAAGTGATCCCTGGGGTGTATTTCCTATTTCCCATCCACTCATCAAGATTTTTCTTGAAGAGTGCTAATGAAGAACTTTTCTTGACAGATGGGTAGCTTGTTCCAGAGTATAGGTAGTCTCTGGGAGAGGAATCTATCCCTCCAGCATGTCCTGTTTATTGTGGTGACAAGATTTAGGTCCCTAGAGCATGTAGCTCAGAGGGATTGGGATTTCTTTAGGTGTAGTATGTCCAACAGCTCTGGGTTTGACATAGCTTTATATGTTAGGCAGATATTTAATTCTATCTTTTGTAATTTTACTTCAATTTTCTCCCATATTCTCATTGCCACTGATTTATTTTTCCATTTTTCCATCATATAGTTCTTTCAGGACCCCTGCTGCCTCCTTTCCAGTTATACTCTTATTCTTATCTGACTATCTGATCTACTGTCATTTCTAGTTCACACATTGTCATCTGAAGCTTCCTAGTTCTGGTGCAGGCTTCTAAAATAAACAATTGTCACACATGCTAAGAGTTACTCACTTCACACTCTTATTGTACAAAACACATAAAGTTGGATTGTTGCCTTGTTTCAAAAGAAGAACCCAAAATATTAACTTCTATGGGAGGAGGATAATAACATTTTATTTGGACTTTAATAAACCTTTAATAAACACTTTTTAAATATTTGGATAACAATCTTTGGAAATGGCTTATAAACCGAAGATCATTGCCGCATTCATGTACTGAAACATCTGTGATAATTTTATTTACACCACATGCTTTATTATCTTTCATTTTTTTAAATTTGTGTTTAATTCCAACTTGGTTATAGGCTAGGGTCTATATTAGATGATCGAACTTCCAAAAGTTCGACCTTCATATGGTCAACACCATATGATCGAATTTTTAAAAGTTCAAACATCTAATAAAAAAAAATAAACTACATAAATAACCTACCTGAATATTTTAAGAAGGGGGGCAAGCCCCCCTGCACCCGCCACTCTTTAAATATAACAACTCTGAGATTGTACTACAGTGCAGAAACAGGAAATCTTCCCATTCCGTGCTGTACGGAGATCTCCATTAAAATGTTTGAACTTTCAAATGTTCGATCATATGGCGTCGACCATATGAAACTTGAACTTTTGAAAGTTCGATCAACTAATATAGACCCATAGGATATTAGAGCTTATTTCACATTTCTGATAGTTTATTCTTTTTTTTGGGTTGTCATGCTTTCATAGCATTTTTAAATGTAACTAAGATGTCATTTACATCCGTAACAATCTTATTTTCTGGTACTCCTAACTGATTTTATTTGACCAAAGCTAATCAGTATTGCAGATATACTGTCCGTTTTGCTCATACCCTTTGATATTATCAAATATAATTGCATTTTAACTTTCTCCAAAGCTATTGCTTGGCACTTTATGAATTAAACTTGATTTTATTTGTATTTAAAGATTTTACTGTGTCCATGAAAATAGTTTCCTCTTTCAGAAATATCACTTTCACTATATTTAAGTTATCTTGAATTACAGTTCAATAAAATCATAAACAGAATGGACCAATGCAATAAAAATATGGATATTTTAGTAATCTTGACTAGGACTTTGTTTACTACTATTATCTTTCAAATAGGTTATTAATAATATCCTCTAGTGATAATTAGTATATCAATACTCTAATCCTTAACACACTACCTTATTTAAAAAAAATAAGGGACTAGGAAAGTGACACCAGTGTGTGTATATATACACACATACACACACACACACACACACACACACACACACACACACACACACACACACACACACACATATTTATATTTATATATATATATATATATATATATGTATACACATACACACACAGACACGCGCGCACACACACACACACACACACACACACACACACACACACACACACACACACACACACACACCTCTATTTTTTCATAAAGTAATCAGCTTAAAAATCATCCAGTTGTCTTGTCCTTCACTGAAATCTCAAATGCTGTTATGCTGCCCACACAGTAATCACAAATTTTATTATGCTGAATTTAGCTCTAAGAACCCAAATCCAATTAATTATATTTTTCAAATATTTTTATATCATTTTCAAATGTTAGGAATAGTGGACACCAGTAAGGTATGCAGAGGGGAGAGCCTGCCCCTGCCCCATTCCTAACCCTGCACCTTACCTTATAAAAACATTCTTTAACACTACCACTAGCACTGCCACTATTCAGGTAAATAAGGTACAAATGTATTGTGGGTTTGTGGAGTTAGATCACAAAAGGCAGCTTTTTATTTCTTTTTGTGAGCTCTTTTTATTTTGTTAGTTTTTTCTCTATGTTGATTTCTGAAATGACGGCAGTGATATGTCATATACATCTGTGTATATAGTGTGTGTGTGTGTGTGTGTGTGTGTGTGTGTGTGTGTGTGTGTGTGTGTGTGTGTGTGTGTGTGTGTGTGTGTGTATGTGTGTGTGTGTGTGTGTGTGTGTGTATGTATGTATATATATATATATATATATATATATATATATATATATATATATATACATATCGTATATGTCCCTCCAGCTGAAAGTTCATTTCAGCAAAGTGATAAAAAGCTGGTATGTATAAACATACCAACATTTTGCTCATGGTTCAGTGGACATTGGTGAATTTGCCCTTTTCTTACTATAAAGCAATCTCAGAGATGGTATATACAATTAGCAGGTGGTGCAGAGGGTTTTGCCCCCTGCAAAAAATTTTTCTTTTTTTCTTTTTTCTTTTCATAAGGTTGCATTTTCAAGCATTTCAGCTCATTTCATTTACATGCAACATTTTGCTTGGTCGACCAGGCAGTATAAATCGATATATATGATATATGCATTTTATCTCTCTCTCTCTCTCTCTCTCTCTCTCTATATATATATATATATATATATATATATATATATATATATTGTGTGTATATATATATATATATATATATATATATATATATAGATAGATATATATATATATATGTATATACATACATACATATGAATGGGTCTACTTCACATGCTCGAAGTAACACAATAACAAAAGTAAATCATTGAGATGAAATTGACAAAAATAAAAAAAAAACAAGCACGATATTTAAAAACAAAACCCATACACTGAAAAAGCAATTACAGATATTAGAAGTTTAGGAGTTTCTTAAAGGTATAGCTATGCTACTTAAGATATAAACTGAGTATCAAAGAATGATACATATATATATTAATTTTGTGATCAACCAGTCTGCAAGCTGCAGGCAATATGAATGGCATATCACTATAAACAGTTGTGTACCAGTACCAAACACATAAAGAAATAATGAAATATACCAAGATCTTAATGCCATTAATGCAAATGTCAACAACCTTAGCAAACTAGCTGTTCTAGCCTCAGCTAGATACTTGGGAAAATAGCAGAGGATATTTTATATGGAAAATTACAGCTCTAGGCACCTGTGTCTATACAGGGCACTGGAAACTGTTGCTTCACAGCTCAGCACTGGTTATAAGGGATGGGTTAAAGTGGAATCCAATCACTAGATGGTAATAATGCAGTATTAAGAGTATACATAAGACTCAGATCCTGCAACAGTTTACAGTTATCTCACTATTATGAGAGATAGTGCAAGACCAAGGTCCCCAGATCAAGTAAAAATGCAGTAGAAATGCAATAAATGAGGCTTAGATCCTGCAGTAATCCACAATTATTTCACTATTGTAAGTTATAGTATAAGACTGAGGTCCTAAATGAAGTAAAATGCAAGGAAAAATGCAGTAGAAATGTAATAAATGAGTCTTAGGTCCTGCAGCAATTTTCAAATTATCTCATTACTATGCAGGATACTACGAGACCTAGGTCCCAAACCAAATTAAAAATGCAAACAGTTGACATGGGGTTAAAACAAGGAAAATGTGGAAAGCAACAGTACAGAATTCAGATTAACACTGAATACTGCAGGGTGCACTAGCTGAAATGAAATTATATGAAATAGAGGCTCTAATGGGAGTGATTTATCAGCATGAGCTATCAGTGTCCACTAGAAAAAGCACGGGGAGGAGCTTGCAAACTTTAATTTATAGCAGGGGCAGGCATTAAAAAGCCAGCAAGTTTAAAAGTGCAACAAGATTTGCATGGGTGGATGGGAAAAAAATCCAAAAAGCAATGCAGTCAAACAACAGTTTTAAACTCAGACTTCTTATAGCTGAACTGCTACAAATGTGCAAGATCCCAGTACAGTGTCAAATAATTCTCAGCAAAATACAGATGTGCAGTTGTATCGTATGAAAGCCAGGGCTGTTCTCAAAACACAAGGGATCAACGTTGTTATGTGCAACCACTGGGCTTTTTCCTAGAAGGTCAATTTAGAGGTGCATCAGGGATTTGTCCTATTTCAATGATGGAGTGACCTTGGAATTACTATATATATAATTGGGGGAGTGTCGGGGGGGTAAGGGTCCACAAACTGGTGAGTGCTGTCCTTCAAAAATGCTTTTTAAGCACTTTTTCATTTCTGAATGGTACTTAAATTCACATATTGTCGCTCATTTATTATTGGAATTGTGTGAAGCAATCACAAATGTGGCAGCAGCTTGTCAGAGAGCCTCATAATTAAGTTAAATAGTTTTTCAGAGCAATGTGCCATCCTCATCTGGAGGTTTATGCTGTCATGAAAATGTTTCTGCATAGCAATACTATAAAACATAGGTTCATAGATTCACAAGTTCATAGGTTAGTTCTAGGCTAGCTGCACTTGTGGGCCATTTTAAGCCTAGCCAGTTTTTCTTTTTGTATTCAAAATAACCTATCCCATTTGGTTATAGATTGGCCTTACCCATCCCATGGCCGATAATTATATTTTACCTCTGATGAGAATAACTGGGATCATCCTTGTATGGGATAAAGCATTTAGGAACTATATCTGTCCATTAGTATTACAGGGGGATGTCCTGGGGTAAATTTTCTGTCACCTATCCATAAATGTAAGTTGTGCTTGAAAATGGACAGGGATGAACTTTGTATTATGTGAATGGGAAGTCTGTATCCTCTGTGAAATATACCTGTCCCTTCATACCATTCTGTTGATGTTGTAGAAGAGTTTAGATGCGTAAAATGATTATTTCTTTTGCCATGTGACTTGCTGATTTGCAGTAAATCCATCAGTAGTGGGTTGGATGGTGCCTTGTATGCTACAGGTCACCTCTTAGCAATCTGTAGTGTACTGGCTATAGTGACAGGGCTTTGACTATGTCCATGTAGGACATATTGTTTAGGCCTTGTATCCCTAGGATTGGGCCTTCCAGTTGTTGCATGTGTCTGGACGGATACATGTCAAAGGGGCATTGTATACAATGACTGGTCTAATGAGCACAGAGTAAATTTCCTCTGCAGTGACTACAGTCATTATAGGTTCATAGCTTCATAAGTGTTTACTAGGCTAACAACGTCAAGGGCCCTTTTAGGCCTAGCCATGCATCCCTAATCTCTGATAAGTGTAAGCAGGGGCTTTGGGGCCTGGAAGATGAACTATTTACAAGCTACTTGTGTCCATTAGAGACATAGGTACCAAACCAGGAATAAATTTCCTGTTCCTCATCGAAATGTCCAAGTTACACTTGAATTTGGTTAGGGAGGAACTCAGCCTGTTCCAGAGAAGCAGTGGTCTTCTGCAGGTTCTATTTATATCACAGGCGAGATTGAAGTCTTTAGAAATGGTAATTCTGCTGCAGTTTGTTTTGTGGATCTGCAAGAGTTCCATCAAAGAGTTTTTTTTTTCATTCCTTTTTATTAAATAGTTGATTACAATCACTTGTATTTCCCAAAAGCATATATAAAACTGGAATTTGATAGGTAGAAAAAATAAAACATTAATATAACTACATACAGCTTTATGCATCTACAGTTCAAACAGTCACAAGTCCAAAACAAATTGCCTATTGCCACACTGTAGGAGGTCTTCACTTTGTGCCAGGCTTTGCACACTTTTATTTTCCTTTCTTTTCTTTCTTGGGTGCTTAACACAATATGGTAGGTTCTAATATTATATTTTCCAATTCCCTCCTTCTTCCAAAGCAAATCCACCTTCTATGATTTTGCAATACAGTATAACAGAATAAGACTGCCTCTATCTGAAAAAGTATGCTGTAGTTCAAAGAAATATTACTTTCTGTTGATGAGACCTAGCACTTTTTGGTGAGTGGTTAAGTGATGTTCATGCAAAAGTTCATGTGAAACACATGATTTTTCAATTCAGTCTGACATTATCATACGTTGTCATATTTCTGGCTTTAAAAAGAAATTACTCCTAATGTGTCAGAACACAAAACTGTGGACAATTTGCCTAGGTTATTTGATAACTCTGGGAGTCAGTAGTAGCAGCTGTCGGGTCTATATTAGACGAGCGACCGTTCTGATATTCGAATTATAGATGGTCGACATCATATGATTGATCATCGGAAAGGTCAATGGTTAAAGTCAATGGCTTTTCACGCGCAGAATGGTAAATTTTCCCTTTCTGCACTGAAGTGCGTTCTCGGAGTTGGTATATTTAAGTAGAGGGTGTGTGGGGGGTGCAGTGGGGCTTGCCCCCCTGCTCAGAGCTGTAAGGTAAGTTTCTTTTTTTTGTATTATATAGTCGATGTTTCAAACTTTGCTCATATGAGTTTGCTCATGTGAGGTTTGAAGTTTTGAAACTTCGACTATATAATATAGACCCCAGCTGTCGTGGGTTCACTATTGCCTAGGAGGTCCATTTTCTATCCGAAGACCAGTGGAATGAACTTTAAAGTTTTTTAGATGCATGCTGATGGTTCTGATCTGCAGTTAAGTTAGGCCATGAATAGTGAAGTAGCACATTACAAAGGTGTATGAAGCTGCTGATTTCTGCAGGCAGCTTGACAAGTATGTGGTAAACAAAGGTCATTCTTTCCTTGTTCAATAATAGCTAATTTTGTAGTAAAGGAAATACAGAAGTATCTACCCTAATAAAGTAGCATATGTCTTTCATCTGTTTTGTTATTGCACTAGACATGCTCAATATATATCATCAAGCTTTGGCCAAAATATACCCCCAGATATTTGTATGACAGAAACAACAATTTTTTAATCCACAACCTTTGTCCCCCCATTCCAATTTTTTAGCTCCTCAAGTATTGCCGGGTTTGTTTTGAACAGAATGAGAATAAATGACACTGAAATAATAGAACTTGTAACTGTTGTCTACCTGGCTGCTAACTCTTTGTATTAGCTCTAGGTGGTTGTATGACACCAGGAGCACAGTGGCAGCAACTGCGTGATTCTAGTTTTATAATTATATTACAATTAATTTATAATGCTGTCTTAATCACAATCTTCATATGCAGTTACAGTAATATACAAAAATTATCTTACAATTAATTTATACTGCTATATTAATCACAATATGCATATGCAGACACAGTAATGTACAAAAAAGAGGTCCAACTGTAGATCCGTCTGGAATCTGAATGCTTGTTTTAAGGTTGAACCAGTAGCAGTCATTCATCTATCTTTAGCTGTGTCTCCTGTAAGTTAAGGTGAACAATAACACAGGGCTGTCAGGGTTTAATATATTTCTTTTCTATAAGAATATGCTATAGCTTACTGTTTTAAAGGCTTTTGACTAATTAAAGAACAACACTCCTTTTGCACTGACATAGAATCCCCTTTGGCATGCTGAATGTAAATGAATAAAACTTTAAACAGGTTTGTAACATAGTAAATCGCATCTCAAATGGACTATTCTCTAATTAATGGCAGTTGTAGTAATACAGGTACAATGCATTTATCATTACCTTTATCATTAATATTGATATTAATCAGGAAGCATGCCTTGTAGCATTTACATGAAAACAAAGCTGCTTCCATGTCTAGTGTATGTACAGGCTTTTTTTATATTTTACAATGCCAAATATTGATTTCAAGAATCATTTTAAATGCTGTTTTGTGCTTCACTTTCATCACAAAATGCAAAGGAAATGTCATAGTTATACTGTCAAAAATGATATCCATCCACCTTGTACATTAATATATATTGTTTGATATAATATATGGCTTGAACAAAGCAGTGATATTTTCACTGTACAGTATGCAGACACAAGAAAGGACAGAACAGCTGTTAGTGCACTACCTTTAGTGCTTCAGTAAACTGTTTTATGTACCTTCTACAGGGAGTCACAAATCAACTTGTTATCACAAAATAGTACTTGGTTGCTTTCCTATTACACATTGTACCAAATTAAATGTCACATTCCCCACCTGCACCGCTGCTCTCATCATGTATTACAACAAACACAAGAAATGAACCATTTTCACAACAGTTTTATGTTAATTTACTACCTGTCATAGCCTCTACATGATATTTAAAGCACCTCCTCAATTAGGTATCAATAAGTAGTGCACATTATTACAGAATAAAGCTATGTTGTCTTCTAAAATGTAATACTTCAATGCCAAATATTGCCTGGTACAGTCAATTTAAAATCTTTGTCTTTCTTTGTCAGTGTATAGTGCAAAGAAAAATTACAAATCCTTTAAGATGTTTTAAATGTTTATTTACTTTTTTTATTTCAGATATAAAATGTCATAAATCAGGACTATAGTGGTTAAAAAGTGTAAATATGCTAACTATGCACAAGCTTTCAGTTACTTCTGTATAACTTGATGTCCTTAGTAGCTGTGGCAGTGCAAATTATTTTCTATCATATAAATGCAGATAGCTGTATGAAAGTATCCCGATCTCAATATTCAAACTTAAGTATGTGACTTTGTTTTCTAGAGTACTACAGAATAATTCAAGTTAATTTTTTGCTTGCTTGTTTTGAATAACAAATTACCTGCAGTTTATTTTGCACTGAATACCACTAGGTGAGCACCAGGTTTGTACCCTGAACCAAGTAAACTGGATACAGTTGTGCTTTAACTGTTTGCAGTTTTAAAGTTCCAATGTTTTTAGATATCTTTATTATACTGTACTCCTACATTTACTATACTGGGATCTGAATAGAGAGACAAAATCAGCAAGAAAAGGAGAGTAGTATTGCTTGAACTGCATTCATCCTCAAGTCTTTGTGAGAAACTTTATGTGAAGGAACTGTTTTCACAAAATTTGATCACGACAACAGTGATATGTAGACTACCACCAGGATACAATCAACTCTGTGCAGGAATAGTGCTATTCCTGCATGGAGTGAACATTGTCTATTTACCCTTAGCTTTAACAGCAGCATGCCTTGCATATTCATGAAGGTGCGCTACTGCTAAGGGTAAACAGACACGAACACTACTGAGTGCAGAGGGCATGTTTAAGTAGTGGACACATATCTAACATGCTCCCTTCACTCAGAAAGTGCCATATGGCACTTTTTAAATGTATTTCAGTGTCTGTGGACACTGAAATCAAATAAAATTAGTAAAACAGTATCCATGGACACTGAAATAGATAGGGGAGAAAGAAAGCAATGCAGGTTCTGTCAGGTTCCCTCTGCATTGTCAAAATGCCGTACGGCACTAGCAAAGTGCTTTTAGTGTCTGCAGACACTGAAAGCAGGAAGTCCAGATACTGAAAGCAGGAAGTCTGGATAGGAAGCAATGAAGGGGGTGTGTGACAGGTGCTCTCACGCACCCCCTGCATTGTCAAAGTGCCATACGGCACTTTGCAAGAGTTTTCAGTGTCCGCAGACACCTATCCCACTAAGAGACAATGCAGGGGGTGTATGACAGGTACTGTTACACACCTTCTGCATTAGGAAAGAGCTGTATGGCTTTAAACACAAAAAGAGTCATACGGCCATACCCCTCAACTGTACAGGTTTCTGCAGAATACCCAGCTGCCTGCCTCACATACCTCTCCTAAAGCAAGAAAGCTGTACAAAGACATAAATAACGGGGGGACAAAGGCCCAAAAATAGGGACACATTTTAAGTATTGCTCTTACAAACTTGGACATTTGATAGAAAAACAAGTTGTGCATTAGCACAGATTTCCTGAAGGGTATAAAGTCTGAAACCCAAATGTCTGTCATTATGTTCTGACTTAAACCCCCAAGTGATTTGCCAATGATTTGCTAGAAAACCACAGTCACATTTTCTAAGTTTGTATGAACAAAATTTAAAATCTGTCCCTATGTGACCCCTTACAATTTCTCTTACTGTGACTGACAAGGAGTACAGACACGTGTAAATAAAGTGGGTTTATTTTTTTTCCATTTCTATGTATGTTTCAGCATAGCTGAGCATGTGTGCACATTATAGCCCTCTGCTCAGCATTGATTAAACATTCCATAGGAGATAAATAAAAATATACAGCAAAAATCCTAATGCTGAAATAGCATAGTGGTTAGAGTCCCAGCTTTGCATCCAGGTGTTCACGATTTGAGTACCAAGACAGGCACTTTATTTTTACATGGGAAAGCAGTGTTAAAATTATTATTTTTATTTTAAATTATGTAGTAATTGATATTTGTCAACCAGGGTAGTTGGTAGTTGGTAGTGCAGCTGGTCTAAAATGGAAGTGTGAGTACATATAACATGTGACTTCACCCATGCATACAAAGTGACCCATACAGTATAGTCACACCCGATGGTAACATAATGACAGCACATAGCGGGATATCATGTAAAGTAAATCATATACACTTACTAATATGTCAGTAATGATGAATTAAGTAATTATTCTGATATTTCCTAAAAATTAAAAGTGAGCAATGGTTAGCAGTACTCAGCTATGCCTAGATGGTTTAAGCATTGCTTAAATGTAAATGCTAAGCAGCAGTCAGCTCAGCTAAGTGGATCTGTGCACTGTTAAGCAATGCTCAGCAATTGCCCCTTTAAGCATTGCTCAAATTTACTTAGCAGGTTTGTGTACCACTTAGCTGAGCACAGCATTTTCAAAATGGGGCAATGACAGCAAAGGGTGGTAATATAGCCTTATTTAAATGGTGCAGGTGGGAATTCAGCCAGAATCTGTTGTAGCTTGCTCTGAGTAGGAACTATGTCAGGTGTTGGTGAGGGCTTGCAATTTTGTCTGCAATGCTGGGGCATTTTGGAGTCCAGAGTCATAGCTGGGTTCGTTGTAGCAAACCATGATGACAAACTGCTGCAGGGCCAGTACCAGGGCTCACGGTATAAAGCGGAGGCCTGGGACTGTCTGTCATGTGATCTCACCAGTACCACTGGCATCCTCTGAACTGATGAGCAGGTACGGCATCACTATGCCAACCTAAAGTGGAGGAAGGGGTCACTCTTGGTCCAATGGATCCAAGATGCTCGGGACAACCATGCTCCAGCAGTTTGTTAGTATCCCAGATATAGCTGTACCAAATTCTAGCCTGAGTATGTGATAGCCAGGTATGCATAATGTTTTTCTTCCTTTACAGCTGCAGCAAAGAGGGCTAGCAATGCTGAGGCCCATGCAGACAGACTGACAAGGCTGCACCAATGGATTAGTGAGTACAGATATACCTTGCAGTCTATAGTGAAATAAATAAGGAGTACATTGTTTACTGTATTCTGTGTCTAAAGATTAAAAAAATGTTTGCCAGATTAATAGTCATCTACAGCATATTCAGTAGTAGAGCACTGTGTCATATGAGTACAATAAAAATCTAAACCACCAGCTGTTGTGTTTATTCTGGTATGTTGTTGTAAAAATAGAATGTGTACAGGTTCTGCACAGAAAATATGGCTTTGACAGCATGAATTAACAGAGGTTGTTCTGAGAATCAGCTAGTATGCAAAACAGTAGATTGTGGATGTGTAAATCAAGATATACATGAAATATGACATATGTTATGCACTAAGATCCAAACCCTGAATACTAATGTCAAATGTATTATAGTGTATCCCCTGCTGCAGTGCCTTGTGTTAACCTTTGATTTCCAGATCGTATAATTTCAAAAGATTACTACATAGTACACTATTTGTCATGCATGAATCTCAGGATTACAAGGTCAGACTGTCTAACCCACAGAGTATTAAGCAGAAAACAGTCAAACAAGAGACAGCAGTTCCCCAGTAGCTCAGTGTGATGAAAAACAGCTTTGTAGTTCATTTTAGCACACCCAGACATGGTTCAAATCCAGGGAGTGGTACTACGATATGTGCATATATGCACTGAAGAAATCTTGAATATTTGTAGAAACAGATAGTGGTAACAGATATTTTCTCCACAGGTCTTACAGGTAATAAAATGTTTGTAGTAGCTGTTTGAAGGGTACAACAATACACCATGTACAACTGTCCCACCGTCCAACCCCATGCCTGTAAATGACAGCAGGATAGGTACATACACCATGCCCTCTTCCCGATACATGTCTCTCAAGTGTCACAATGTCATGGCTAGTGTTCACTACTGCCAATCACCTTGGACACAGATAGGAATCCATGTGAGCTATACTAGTAGCAGACCCACACAACATCATTGCAGAGCACCCTTTCTTTGTCAGGTATGTAACCCTGACATGTACAAGCCGCCTCCAGTAAAGTAGCCACAGTTCACCCAGTCTGCCTCATACCATTACAGGATGACAGTCTAACAGGTATATATGTGCCATAGAAGCTATAGGCCATAGCTAGATGTAAAGTGAGGGCAGACCTGTAGAGTATTGAGCAGTACTATTGTGAAAAATAGAAGCTGATACAGTTGTTAATGGACTTTTTATTCTCTTCCCCCACCTGTCATCTGCATCAATAATTATTATTCATATACTATGGGTATGTTGTTCTCAAAACCTATTGTTGGGACATGTGTTCTATTATTGTTAATATATTTCATTAGTTGCATATTAACATACCTTGTTCATATACCATTATTGGTGGCCTGTTGCCATCAATGTAACTTGCATACTGTTAAAATGATTACTGTTGTTCCATTTATGCATGTGTTCTGTTTGCTATCCAACTGCTTCAAATCTGTTGGTTTGGGTTAATTGGAAAACCCACACATGCTGTTATAACTAATTTTGAAGTATGTTGTTCATGACTAACCAATATATCTGGGAAACCCACAGCACCATGGCACATTTGGGAAGGCAGATCCCAGCGGATCCGCCTGTCTCACCCCAGCACATCTGGGACCCAACCCCGAACATCCTCCTCTGCTGGTCTTGCACCACCTTTGCATGGAACTGCCTGATGGGATGGGGCCCATCTCCCCCCGGGCATGGGTGCAGAGAAGAGCCCATCACCCTTAAAATGTTCCGGGGTATAGTGTGCAGCATCATCCACTCCGAGTTGGGTGGGCAGCTGTGTCAGATGGAGGACCGCCTGGTACACCTTGAGGGGCAGGCTGTCCCTTTTGTCCAGCCCCCAGCACAGCTACCTTTGAGGCTGTGAAGCTGCAGTGGTGACTGCCCATGGGTGGGGACTTCAGTCCCACGGTATATATTTGGGGACTCATGTGCCTCTGATTCCCAACCACCCTCCCTTCCAATGTGTTTACCCTCCTCATGTGTCATATACCACCTCGTCTGCTGTCTTGTGGGTCTTGTCTGTCTGCAAATGTTACCTATCCTCCACAACCTACCTCCCAACACATACCTACAGCCCTTCCCCAACATCCCACTCTCACCTAAAAAAAGGGCATCTGTCCCACAAAAAAAAATCATTGTTCCATGCATAGCTCTACATTTCGCCTCCATGTACAGTGAAATCAATCAATCTACCCACAAATTATTCTACAAATGTCTGTCACCAACACCCCTCCCTGTGGGGTGTGAGGCTGTAAATTCCAAATTCTATATATTATTCACAGTTGTTGCTGAAGAAGAAATGTACAACTATGGTCCTTTCCTACACCCTTCCTGCACATCCCTAGCTGGTTTTCCTAATGTTTTACCCCCTGCTTGTCCCCATTTCACCACTTTCCTATCACCTTCTATTTTTTTCTTTATTTAAAATTAGCGCGGGTGTAAGTGGGAATAAGCATCGCTAAGCAAAGCTAACAGGACTTAACCATCTGTTAGCATCACTTAGCTTCATGCAAAACTGTGAAACCCCACCTACATCTGCTTAAAAGTGCCTTAATCATTCTTTCTCCATCAGCCCTTGCTCTGCCCAGCACCAAAATAATTAGCCCTGCCAACTCTCGAACACAGTACCCTGCACATTAAATCAGAGCAATGTCCGACTACACCATTTGAGCTGTAGGCATTTGTGATGCTTTTTCAAACATATCATAGAGTAGAGTAACTCAACAGTAGGGAAAAAACTCTGTGGAATTAGTCAGGTCTTGTAAATATACATATACACATATGTATATGTATGGAGATACACATATATGAAAACATATATACACAACATACATATATATATATATATATATATATATATATATATATATATATATATATATATATATATATATAAAGATATATGTATATACAACATATATATATATATATATATATATATATATATATATATATATGGGTCTACTTCAGAATGTTGATCAATCAGAATGCCGACTTTCATATGGCCAACACCATATGATCAACATTCCAAAAGACCTGAAATAGCACCATTTACCTGCCTGTAAACACATTAAAACAGTGTTATGCAGGGGGGCAAGCCCCCTTGCACTCCCCACACCCCCTGCTACTTAAAATATTCTCACTCTGAGATGACACTACAGTGCAAGAAAGGGGAATCTCCCAATCCCACACTGTAGTGGGGTTCTCCGCTATCATTTCTCAGCCTTTCAAACGTTCGCTCATATGGTGTCGGTCATATGAGTTTCAAACATTTGAAAGTTCGAACAAATGAAGGGATCCCATATATTTAATTATATATATATATATATATATATATATATATATATATATATATATATATATATATAGAACATGTAGTGCAATCATACCTCAGAACCATTACCTCTCAACCTCTTAGTGCAAGAAATCTGGACAAAGGCTGTCAAAATGGGTGTACAATGGGCCAAAAATAGGGACATATTTTAAATATTGCTCCTATAAACTTGCTATGGTAATAGGGTTTGATGCAGCATACATTTTCCAAAGGATATGAGGTCTGACACTGACATGTATGCCACTGTTTACTGACATAAATCCACAGATCATCACAGTGATTTACCAGAAAAGTACAAATAATTTGTGGAGCAGAACAAAAATATGATCCATAAACCTGGATATTCTGTGACAATCCAGGCACGTGAGAGGTAGCCTCAGAACCCCTTAGTGCAATTAATCTGGACCAAGCCTGACAAAGTGGGGGGAAAAAGGCATGAAAATATGGACATGTCTGAAATACTTGAGTAGATTAGCTGAGAAAGTTGCTGCAGTAACACCATCTGTTCTGACATATATTGTCTGAAATATCACAAGTCCGGGACTTAGTTGCTTCTCATTAGTTAGTGACTTCAATCCGCACATCATCCCACTGATTTATCAGAAATGCACAACAGTTATGGGGACCAGACCAAAGATATGAGCCAAACAACTGGACATCCTATGAATATCAAGACATAACATAACATTAGAGGAAATTACACTGAGCTGCCAAGCATGTCACCAAGCACCATCCAAACTACAGTCAGACTGACACAACACTACCCAAAAACGGCTATGGGGAATTACACATGCATTTGCAAATATATCAGGCACGACAGGGATGTAACAGTAGTGAAAACCAGACACCAGTGTGAAAGTGCATACCCACAACCAATTGCACCACAGTCACAGTGACATACTGGTAAGCCAACTGAACACTAAAGTATAATGACTGTGGGAACAAATATATCCTGTTTTCCACTCACACACTACCCGTACATATACTGCCCCACGTCACAGTGTAGTAGGAATCCTAAGGTGTATGGGACATGTCTCAGTCTTCCTCTACAAGCATGTACAGCTGATAGACCACCAGATACTGGAGCAGCATGCACAGTCAGATAGAAAAGGACCCATGACACTCACATCTACCCCCTCCCTACACAGCCCAGCTAACATTTACACACTACACTGCTACACAATCCTGACAGTCTGTTAACAATGGCCAGACATACACAGACCTCTCAAATGTACAGATACCCACAGAATGTCCAGGCTTTGGCCTCATATATATGGCCTCTTCCTCATAACATGTCTGGATTCTGCTGCATCACTGGGACGATATCAGGAATGAAGGCACTAAATAATGATATACCATGCCTATCATCCTCTTAGTGCATGACATCTGGACAAAGCCTAACAAAATTGAGGAACAGAGGCCCAAAAACAGGGGCATATTTGAAATATTGCTGTTATAAACAGAGAAAGTTGCTGGTGTAACAGAGTTTGTTGTAACATATCTTTTCTGAAGGATATGAAGTCAGAAACACAAATGGATGTTAGCATTTACTGTTTGCAATCCCCACAGTATCCTACTGATTGGCCAAGGACAAAAACTGTCTGATGAACAGACCAAACATAAGAGTAACACCTCTGGCCATTCTGCTGATAGCCCTACAGTTGAGAGTTATTTCATGCACATAACACTGCCAAACTTGAAATCACACAGAAAATGCATGTGCACACAAACCCTGTTAATATAGCATTATTCCAATTGTATAACAGCAATACTTACATTCTGTCCCTAAGTCTGGAACCTTCTCCCCCATTTTGTTGGGCTGCCTCCACATGTCTTGTTGTAAGAGGTATTTCCACCTACCATCTGTGATGCTGTAGTTCACACACCTCCATGATATTCTCCTCACAGGCAAGTAAAAGAGGCAATGCCCACATGAAGTACTCGGTTATAGGAGTGTGTTGCCATTGGCATTTGGAATAACAACACAGCTGTTCTGCATGCAATTAGCAAGTTGGGGATGCCAATTGGTGCACAAGCTCTCACCTGCTCATAAGCATTACCTACAAAAGCCAAGCTGTTGCCTATGAAAAACAGGTCTATTCCTCTACATGTGTCAACAGAGAAAGAGAGAGAGAGAGAGAGAGAGAGAGAGAGAGGAATGAAATACAGGAATACTTGGAAAAAAAGGTATGTCAAATAAGTAAGCATGTAATGGAATGCAGTAGGATGTATGCAATAATGGGAAATAGGACGTTAAACAAATATGTCTCAACAAGACTTGCTGTCCTGATATATTGCTGAACAGCACCTATGGCCGTAGCATCTGGCTCTATCTGGAGTGATGTACATCACAGCTCAGGCCCCTGAGTCACCTCAGCAAAGGACAGCTCACATATAACTACTACTGAAGTGCCTGTTGAACAATATTGACTGTAACACTGCTAGGCCAGCTACTGAGATGTCATACATATCCATATGTTACTTGTGAATACAACTATGATACACATGTTTGTCTTACAAATCTAAGAAACCTATACAGGGTATGTCATAGTAGCAGAAGTGTGTGTTGAACTGCATGTGATATATTGAGCACATACCATTCAACTGCCCAGTGTTCTGCACACTGACCACATATGTGCCTCATATTTGTATTTATTTCCTCATACAGTTCTGTTATGTCTGGCAAATCATTGGCAAATCTGTGAAGACTGACATCAGAACATAATAGCATACATATGAATGTTGGACATCCTCCAGGGTATTTCTGTGAATGCAAAGCCTACTGTGCTATCAAGTGACTTAAGTGTGTTACAGCAATATTAATAAGGTGTCACTAATTTTGGGCCATTGCCCTCCCATTTATGTGTGCCATCATCCAGATGTCCTGCTTCAACAGGTTGAGAGGTATGATTGAGCAGCAAGTGTGTAAATACAGTGTGCCATACTGACATAGAACAGAAATGTATATTAGTTATTACCTGTGCACATGTATGTATGAGTAGGTGTAGCTGGAAGCCTCAAAACAACAGACATGAGATGCAAAATGTCAGGTATATAAGCTGTACATGTTGTAGATGTGTGTAATCATAATTTCACTACATCCAACAGGCATAAATGTCTACAGCTACTGGTTGTTATATTGCCCTGACACAGAAATGGGTACTAGATTACGCATGATTATCAGGTTGAAATTGGAGAGGTGTCCAACTGTGTTATGACCTTGTGTCCATGCATAATACAAACAGCTATATTAGCACTGGCATAGCTGTGTGGGCTCAGCAATACCTGACTCATAAATTCCACCTCCACCAAGGTAGAATAATCCCCCTTGGTGGACAGCAGCAATACACAAACCACAGGATAGGTTGCTATATTGTTTGTACAGGGTCAAGTAGGAGCAGGCACCAACTTGGAAGCAAGTCCACCGTTGTCTGAACAAACATATGAGGTCACAGGTAAATGACTGTAAGGCTAACTATGAGTACAAATTGGACAGATGCACCAAGGCCAATCACAAGGCCATCATCACATATGTATTCAATCCCAGAGGTAACAACCCAACCTACCATGTACTGGTGGGCAATTGCACTGCATACACACATGCCATAGCTATAGCCAACCCGCTGCACACAGGTTAAGTGAAAACATCACTCCCCTGTCCCCCCATCAGTATAGGTGGATATGCACAGCACCCGCACCCCTCCCCTCATCATCAGGGAGGAGGTCCATAATGCCTACTCAAAGGCAACAAAATTAAGTCTCCATGGGACCTGATAACATCCCTGTCTGCATCCTACATGAACTCAGACATGTGCTTCCAGCTCCATTACACACTGTAGTCAAACTAAGCCTGAGTACCATCGACATCCCATCTGCATGGAAGATGGCCACTGTCATCCTTCTACACAACAGTGAATGATGAATGGAGGAGTATGCAATTTACTGGCCCCCATTGGGGGGACCATGATACATCAGGACAAAGAGTGCAATGCAAGCTCATACTGTGCTGATAGATGACAGGGGTATGATGTGGTCATAAATGGTAACTAGTGCTAGTCAATGTCAACATGCAGGTTCTGTAAGTAATGTTGACCAATGTATGAGGTCCTGTGATGTTTTTCCCTGTTTATGTCTTCCAGGTGACATGCAGCATGCCAGACAGCTACCATACTCAGAGGCACAGACATCGGCAATCATCGACACCATAGTCCACCATCATGGGGTGATGTTTGACTGTAGCCAAATGCATCTGCGGGAGTGGATCATCCTGTGGGATGACCTCATCTGAAGGGTAAATGATGTGGGTCAGCATGGCCAGGGACCACACAGCCACACTTAGGGGTCCTGCTATGCAGGCCCCACTTACACCTATGGAGGAGCTCCTTGCCAACTTTGGGGCACCCACCACACAACAACAGCAGAGTCAAGACACCCACATGGTAGATGTGGGTGGCACCCAGACAACAAGTGAGGAGAGTGCAGGTAAGGTCCCAGTGGACATCAATCTACTACTACTGTAGCAGCTATACTGGCATCCGTAGAGTATCTAGATGCATATGTCAGGTCAAAGCGCAGTTGTGGGTAGGGTTTTGTAATGCACAGAAGTGCACATCTATGGTGAAGGTCAGCAAATTGTTTAGTATCGGAGCTTGTACTGTACATGTGCAGAAAAGCAGCATTCATCTTGTATGAATGCCACATGTGAGTCTGCTGACAAAACCTATCTCCCACAACTACATAGCTCCCTCTGGTCTAGATGTAGGACAGCAGGCTGAAGCCAGTGAGTATGGAATTGTCCTGTTGTAGCTCACCAATACCCCAAGCATGTTCAGGGCATGCATTTTACCATGCACACAACTCTTAGCCATATTGCGATATTTGCATGTTTACTTGTGGTGGGGTAAACTACACTGCATCACAGTGATCATCACAGGGGCCTATTTGCAGGAGATGTAACATATCTGTAGCATACCTCATAACCTGTCGGTGCAAGAAATCTGGACAAAGACTGACAAAATGGCAGACAAAAGCCAAAAACTAGGGACATATTTTAAATTTTACTCTTATACAGTGGATAGAAAAGGTGTACACACCCCTGTTAAAAATGACAGGTTTTTGTGATATACAAAAATGAGACTACAATAAATTCTTTCAAAGCTCTTCCCACCTTTAATGTGGCCTATAACCTGTACAATTCAATTGAAAAACAAAGTCTGTTAGGGGAACAAATATGAAAAATAAGGAATGTACGATAAGCTGGATGCATGTGTGCACAGCATTAAACTAATACTTTGCTGAAGCACCTTTTGATCTAATTAAAGCATTCAGTCTTCTTGGGTACACCCTGCCATTAATTAAAGAGACTCTGATTCATACCAAATAATGGTCAGCTGTCCTAGTAGGATTTCCCTGATATTTATTCAGTTGCCTGCTATAGCAAAAGCCATGGTTCACAGAGAGCTTACAAGGCATCAAAGGGATCTCATTGTTGAAAGGTGTCAGCCAGGAGAAGCTTACAAAAACATTTCCACAGCATTGCATATACCATGGAACACAGTGAAGACAGTCATCAAAAATGGAAGAAAATATGGGAAACAGTGATGCTGCAAAGAACTGGATGTCCCTCCAAATCTGATGAAAAGACAAGACAAAAACTGGCCAGGGAGGCTGCCAGGGGACCTATAGCAACACTACAGGAGCTGCAGGAATCTTTGGCAAGTACTGGTTGTGTAGTAATGTGACAACAATCTCCCCTATTCTCCATATGTCAGGCCTATGGAGTAGGGTTGGAAGATGTAATCCTTTTCTCACACAGAACAACATCCAGGTCTGGCTAAAATGTGAAAACAATATGTCAAGTCTCTCAAAAGCATGTGGGAAAATTCGTTATGGTCTAATGAGACCAGGGTTGAACTGTTTGGCCACAAATATAAAAGGTACGTTTGGTGCAAAAACAACATTTCGCATTACCAAAAGAACACTATCCCCATGGTGAAGCATGGTGGCAGCAGTATCCTGCTTTGGGGTTGCTGTTCATAAGCTGGAACTGTGGCTTTAGTCAAGGTGAAGGGAATTATGACCAGTTCCAAATACCTTTTGGCCCAAAACCTTCAGGCATCTGCTAGAAAGCTGAAGATGAAGAGGACTTTCACTTATCAACACGACAATGACCCGAATCATACATCCAAATCAACAAATGAATGGCTTCACCTGAAGAGAATTAAAGTTTTGGAATGGCCCAGCCAGAGCCCATACCAAAATCCAATAGAAAATCTGTGGGGTGAGCTAAAAGAGGGCTGTGCACAAGAGATGAACTCACAATCTGACAGAGTTGGAGGGTTTTAACAAGGAAGAGTGGGAAAATATTGCCAAGTCAAGATGTGCCATGCTGATAGACTCCTTCCCAAGAAGACTGAATGCTGTAATTAAATCAAAAGGTGCTTCAACAAAGTATTAGTTTTGTGCACACTTAGGCAACCAGCCTATTGTATATATTTCATTTGCTATATTCTACCTGTAACATATTTGTTTGTTTTTCAATTGGATTGCACAGGTTATAGGTCACATTAAATGTGGGAAAGGTTTTGAACTGATTTATTGTGGTCTCATTTTATATATCACAAAACCTGGCATGTTAACAGAGGTGTGTACACTTATTATATCCACTGTGAGCTTAGAAAATTGTTAGAGTAACCGGATTTGTTTTAACATACATTTACTGTAGCCTTTCAAGTCTGAAACTGAAATGTATGTCATTAATTAGTGATGTCAATCCTCAGATCATCCCAGTAATGTGACAGGCAAACACAGGATTTATGAGGAACAGACCAAAAATATGAGCCAGACATCAGACATTCTGTGAAAGTCTGTACAGTTGAGAGGTATGTTCTGTAGGAGTTTCCACTGTGCTATACAGGTGAACAGCAACAATGTGCACATGGGTGCAGTGTGTCCTAGGTAAAGGCCCATCACCTACTAAGACTACTCATGTATCCCAGAGGTGTATATTAGTAGTAGCATTAAGTGGAAATGGCTGCACTGCATGATGTTGAGGGCCTCTCCAGAGTGTGTATGTTGTGGTCTGACTGTGTGTCGTGCATGTCACCATTTGGATATTGTGAGGTCTGTGTAATGCGTTTGAGCCACCTCACCTATGTGTGTTTGTGTGTGTGCGTGTGTTCGTGTGTCTGTGTGTGTGTGTGTGTGTGTGTGTGTGTGTGTGTGTGTGTGTGTGTGTGTGTGTGTGAGTGTGTGCATGTGTTTGTGTGTGTACCAGCACACCTTATAGTGCAGGCATTAATTTACATATGTTGTCTTCCCCTCAGAGTTGGACATGGTGGTCATAGTCCCTCCCGCTCAGAACCTGATATCAGTATCTCTGCAGACTCTGATGATGATGATAGTCATAGTGAGGCATAGGTGGGTTTGTCAGGGACTGAATCTGTGCCATCGGTTGGCATCCCACTGTTGTCCACAATATCCCCACACACAGTCATAATGCCTGCACATACCCCATCACCAGCAGCCACAGATAATGGACAGTTGGCAGGTGGTGGCATAGAACAGGCTAATGTGGTGACTATGGCAAGTGTGAGTGTAGACACTAGCCATAGCCAGAGTGCAGGCACAGCCCCACAAAGCTAGATGGACAGGGGTGCTCGAAGGAGGACTGCTGCCTGTCAAGCACCTGTCATAAGTGCCATAGCAGGTGTCAGCAAATGCATGTTTTGGGCTGTCATGGAGGCACAGACATGTACTGAATGCAACACCAGACAAATACTCAGGGTCTTGGATACAACTCTTCCTGGCATCCATGATTACCTACATGACCTTTTGAAGGCCACACATTACAATACTGAGGTCATGAATAGATGGTAGGGTGAGATCTTGGCACTCTTCAACTGTGGAATGTCTGTGCTGGAGCATGTGGTGGGGGATGGATGTCAGCCATGTGGACGTAGGTCAGCACCAAGATCAGCTGATAGTCTATGGGGCCATTCACCTTCGCACTCCCATAGTGGCAGTACCACCAGCATTACCGAAGGGAGGGAGCTGTCCACACCACACCAGAGCAGGCCATGGGCATGTGGTCCTGGCCAGTCCTGTCAGCAACACGGATCCAGCTGACAGCAATCACCATCGGGGAGTAGTACTGCATCTGGCCATGGGCCTGGTGGTGCCAGTGATACCCCTGACAGGACCAGTTCCTGTGTCTGTGGATGGAGACGGTGAACTGTACACCCTGCCATGTACAGTGGACAGCTGTCCAACATACTCCTGTGTAGGGAAGCCACATAGCATGACTCTGTGCATCCAAACACACACACATCTCTATCACACGCAGGTCAACTTCAGACACACACAGCACCTCTGCACAGCCCATTTCTAGAATACCCCTCCAATAACACACACATGATATCAACCTTATGGCCCTACCTAGGCTTCTGGCATACCCACACCATGCCCTGTGCATATGATGATACCTGTGCCTCATCCCTGTCATTCATACCATCAATGCAGGGACATGCTAATATGGATCTGATGCACAGGGTGAATATAGTACAGTGTAGCTATTTAATGCTGTGTAAGGTACTGTCTGCTTGTATCTGTTATGGGTGCACATCAAAATGTATGTACCTTATTAGCCATGATGCATTATTGGTGTTAGTACCACTGACTGACTGTAGTCTGACATGCTGTATTCTGTTTGTGCTCCAGGTGTCTGTGTGTCTGCAGGCTGTGGTTATCAATGTGGAGTATGGCAGAGTGGAAACACATTGACTGTTACATAGCCAAAGTACAGCTGTATATGTACATGTTTACCAGGTGTGTATGCATGCAACAGTGTATGAGGGACACTGTTGGCAGACAGTGTTACCTTGCATACATACCCCTTGTCACAAACAGCTAGCCTTAATACATGTCACCTCAGTGTTCTGTAGTATCACAGGCTCATACATACAGAGAAAGTTACCGGAGTACTGGTACTAGATCTGTCACAAGCCTAGGCATGACCTTAACCCCAAAAGATTCATCTATCTTGTGGGCACACAGTAGTCACAGGCCCTCTCATGTCTAAATATTGCACACATATAGGCAGCACGCAATGTGTGTGTGACATTATCAATTGTGGAGTATAGGACACAAGTTGTAGTAATGTGACAGTTGGCAGCACATAACATGCCCACGGCAAGTGCAACACACAAGATGTCCTCTGGTATGCCAGTATGTCACCTTCTTTGTGTGACATTACCTTCACTTACAATATTTCTCATGACAGTAAGGTGCTTCTGATGTGCAATCACTTCTTTATGCAATCAGTATAGAACTGTATGACATGTTTTTGTCCCACAGTTTTGGGACCTCTTTTAACTGTTTCAGTTGTCAGCACAAGTTACACCTTACTAAACATGGACTGCAACCTGCAGGGTGGTTCAGACATACCTCTCAACCATACAGTTTACACAGACTGTCCTGATGCATGCCACATATCAGTAGTGCATTTTCGCATACATCTGTGTCTGTCTGGCACACTGTTGCCAAACCATTGCAGGCTGCAGTCACAACATAATGGCAGACATTATGATTTGCACACTTCATACCATTCAGACCATCTATGCTAATGCAAACCCTGTTATGCTATCACCGTTATATATTGGTAGGAGCAATATTTGGCAGGTGTCCCTACTATGTGTCCTTTGTCACCCCATTATATATGGCTTTGTGAACAGTCCTTGCTCCTACAGCTTGGGAGGTATGGGTATAGATTGTGGCCATACCTCTGACCTCTGCATATGTGGGCAGATTGTCCTGATCTCTGACACATCATTTCTTCACATCGGTCATGTACATGTGTTTTTTCTGTCCACCATCTGGCAAAACCATGACAGACTGACATTGTAGGTTAATGACAGCTATTGTCATGTAACAACACATACCATTTGGAAGGTGCATTCAATTGCATGACTTGTTCTGCTATCCATTTCCCATGTGTGTCACAGCAATATGTGATGGGTGTGCCCAATGTTTGCCCCAGATTCATATATGGCATTCAGCTGATGTCTGTCTATAGACTGCTGCAAGGTGATGTGATAGGGTAACAGTCTGTCTATTAGCATTATGTTTCTGACAGGTACTAGGTCTGCTGCTGCCATGTCTGTCACTACAGTGACTATGACAGTTTGGCAATGTGTCTCATAAGTGCCCATTGTTAGGGGTCACAGACACAATATTGGTTGCAAACATCAGGGTATTCCATATACATATGCACAGATGGCTGGTATGGGCTGTACAGTTTAACATGTTGCATATAGAGCAGATGCCATTAACTGGCTCTGCAAAGTAATGCCATGGTGAGGGAGTCAACAGGCCTTAAAATGGTATACCAACACACACAACGGCCACAGGGAATATGCGTCTCAGACACACACAGTATCACAGTTCCTAGTATTGAGTTTAGAACCCCTACCTATCTAGTTGTTAGTACTACAGTGTCATGCAGTTATCACATGTGCCACAGAGCTGATAAGGTTGAAGAGGGTCCCAAGGTACTTCTAAGGTGTATAACATCACTAGCCCTAGTAAAGTATGGCAATGGGGAAGTGTACTGGGAGGGAAAGGCCTCAAAATGTTGTATCCTACAAATACACACACACACACACACACACACACACACACACACACACACACACACACACACACACACACACACACACACACACACACACACACACACACACACACACACACACACACACACACACACACACACACACACACTTGCTAGAACTGAGGTTAGACCCCCATGGCTGTCTAATTAATTGGACTGTAGTATTACACAGTTATCTTATCGCATGCACCATGAAGCTTATAGGGCTGATGAGTGTCCAAGGTACTTCTAAGGTGCAAAACATCACCAGCCCTTATAAAGTATGGCGATGGGGAAATATACTGGGAGGAAAAGGCCCCAAAATACTGCATCATACAAATATACACACTTACAAACACTTACACACATGCACTTACATTTGCCAGGACTGAGATTTTATTTTATTAATTTATTTTACATTTGTTAACTGGGATAGTCCAACTGGATGAGGTCAATTTACAGTGGATGCCCGGGGAAAAAAGCTCCACATTAGTAAACAAAAAAGCAAACATTTATAATACAGAAATATATCACAAAAAGCAAAATTTATAATACAGAAATATATCACACAGAAAATACATATCTACCTTGGGTGTGTTACTAGCAAACTTAATTCACATGAAATGTTATGCCAAATTGGCAATCAACAGAAGAGATTTCAAGACTGTAGCATGCTTACAGTAGGTAAAAGTGGGAAAAAAGGTAAGAGAAGTCAGAAAAGGCAAGAGAAAAATTATGTAATACATGGACATAGCCAGGAATTCATACGATATGACTTGTGAGTTTTTGAACTGTGTGGAATTCAATGCAGAAGTAACAGAATTGGGGAGGTTATTCCAGTTTCTTGCTATGGTGTGGGAGAATAATGCTTTCTCTGAAGTGTTACCCCAAGTGATAGACTGGAGGGATTTGTTGGTAGAGCGAAGAGGATGATTTGCTATGTATTGAGTCAGTAGTTGACTTAGTGCTGGAGTTTTGTCAGGATTTCGTAGAATGCTGTATGCGATGATTAGCTGGTGGTAACTAAGTAACTGTGGAAGTTCTAAACATTGTAGCTCCCTTAGAGCCAGACAGTGATGGGTTCTGAAGGAGGAGTTGTTAGCCAATTTGCAATTTTATTGTAACATGACTCAAGTTTGTCAAGATCAAGTTTTCTGACCTGGGTCAGGATTGGTGCTGCATACATTAAAGTAGACAATAGGTGTGTTTGGGCTAAGGTGACCCGTGCCTGATCTGATAGAAAGTTTTTGTGCCTATATAGGGTTCCCATTTTTTATGTATCTTTTTGATGATTTGGGAAATATGGACATCAAAGTGAAGATTCTTGTCTATTTCTACACCGAGGAGTTTAGTATGGGCAGAAGGAGAAATGACAGTACCATTTCTGGAAGTGATAGAAATGGAAAGAGGAGAGGTTTTAGATTTTTTGGGTGTGAATAGGAGTAATTTAGTCTTATTGGGATTTAAGATAAGTTGGATATCAGTAATCCATCTTTCCATGGAGCTAAAGGATTCTTGGGTGAGTTGTTGTAGAGTGGTAAGAGATGGAGCTGAGCAGATTAGGGTTGAATCATCTGCATACTGTATAAGTGTTGCATGCTGGGTGGAGGTGTGCAAATTGTTAGTGAATACAGAGAAAAGAAGCAGGCCCAATATTAAGCCTTGTGGTACAACTATGGTAGTTGGATGTAGAGAAGATAGTACACCTTGTCATTGGTCGGATTGCTGCCTATCAGATAGTTTTTGAACCATGCAATAGTCGAAGTGGCAACGGATAGAGAGATTAGAGTATCTAATAGTATGGCATGTGAGACCATGTCGAATGCTTTGGAGAGATCTAAGAATATAGCAAATACAAATTTAGTGTTATTTCTGTGTTGATTAACCAAGATTTATGAAAGAGAGAAGAGCTGTGGTTGTACTGTGGTGTGGGCAGAAGCTGTGTTGGGTGGTGGAGAGGAGATTATGCGTATTCAGGAAATGCATGACTTGAGAGTGTATACATTTCTCAAGTAGCTTAGATAATGGAGTCAAAATGGCAATGGGCTGGTAATTCGAGAAGTCATAGGAGTTGCCACCGTTATGCAATGGAATAATACATGAGATTTTCCACAGTTGAGGGATATAGGCTTCTTGTATGGAGTGGTTGATAAGGATTGAGACAGGGTAGGATAAGGACTCAGTGGCTATTTTTAGGAAGTTATCAGGTATGCCATCAGCTGCAAGAGTTGTGGGTTTCAGTTTTAAGAGGAGTTTTTTTAATTATAGAGGTGGAAACAGGTGAGAGAGTAAAGGAAAATGCATTATCAGTGCTTATGGTTGGCATAGATGTATAGTTATTGTTGGATAGTTTGGTGGATAGTGTTTGAATAGATTCTGTGAAGTGATGATTAAATTGAGAGGCTATGTCATTATTATTGGTGGAGGTGGGATCTGGAGTGGTAGTTTTACCAGGTTTTAGTAGGGAGTTAATAGCTTGCCAAAACTTTTGGGGATTTTTAGAGTGTTTGCTTTGGATACCTAGGAAGTAGTTCTGCTGATTTTTGGCCTGATTCCTAAGTTGTTGGTAGTTTTGTTTGGCTAGGCTAGTGTTATCATTCTTCCAGATTTTCCAGGCCTTATCTCTGGACCTTAGTAAGGCTCTCATGCTTCTACTTAGCCATGGAGCATAGTTTGCTTTCGCTCTAATTTTTCTGATAGGGGCAAGAATATTAAGGACATTTGTAAAAGTACTGTTGAAGTAGTCGACTGCCTGGTCTAGTTATAGGGTTTGTAGTGGTTTCCAGTTACATTGTTTTAAAATAGTGTTAAGATGCTGTGGGTTTAACTTGTGGTCATCTCTGATTTGTCTATAGACTATGAGTTTGGGTATGTTTGTACATTTCCTTCGGAGGAATGTGGGGAGGTGGTCACTAAGGCCATCTGGTAGATAGCCTGTCTGGTAATTTTGTTTGGGGCAGTTCACCAGTGTTTAATCAAGACTAGATTGTTTTGGGGATTTTTTATCCACTCTAGTTGGCTCTTGAATGATTGAGAAAACCCAAATAAATTAATATGGTTAGTGGGGTTGTTAGAGTTGCAGGCTAGCCAGTCAGTATTTAGGTCAACTAGAAGAATATTTTCTTGTGGGAGGTTATCTCTAGTCCACTGTAAGATTTCTTCAATTATAAGAGAGATGTTTCCTTGAGGGATATAACTCCAAGGAATGTTGATTTTCTTTTTCTTATTTAGAAATAGAGCAGAGCCTAAGGTTTAGGCATTATGAAATTTGGGTAGAGTAGTTTGCAGAGGTTGGAGGTTGAGTGAGTTTTTAAATAGAATTGAAACCCCCCTCCATTCCTCCCTTCTCTATCTAGTCTTAAAATATTATATCCTGGAGGGAGGATTTCTTCATTTTGGGTGCTGGGTTTTCGCCAGGTTTCTGTAACAGTCAATATGTTAGAGGAGTAGTGGGTTATGAATGCATGTAAGTCAGGTAGTTTGTTATATATACTGCTGGAGTTAAGGTTAATAATAAGTAAGTCGGATGTGTATTTGGTAGAGAGTATGACATTGCATGGTCCTGTGTTAGGGTGAATGTCTCCTGAGATAAGTTGCCATTTTCTAATAAGTAGTGTAAGTCTAACTGTGTGCGCTATTTCTGTGTTAGATCTAAATGATGTTTTTCTAGTGTGGGGTCGTGGAATGTACTTGTTATGTATGTGTAGTATTGTCACTAAATAATGTAGAAATATGTGTTGTATGGAAAGTAGTGCTGTTTAATGGTATGTCATTATGTATGGATGTAGTGTAGGCTAGGGTTGTGAGGGTTAGCAAGAGAGATGTTAATATGACTTGCATAATTTGTGGAAGTGGTACTCGGGTTATTAGAAGAAATGTGGTTAGAAAATTGAGGTAGGTGATGGTGTGGGCACTTGCTACTGTGTGTGTCTATTGGGTAGGGAGCCAGTTAATGGTGTGGTTAGGGTAGATGCTGTAAGGTAGTTGGTAGGTGTAGGGGGTGGTCAGATGATGAGGGGTTAGGATAAATGAAGATATAGTGGGGAAGGGTTCTAAATGGGGGCAGGGAAGGGGAGCGGAGCAGGGCCCAGCCAGACCGCAAGATTGCAGAGACAATCTGTATGTACTGTTCAGGTTAGAATAGGAATACAGAGTAAATGGATAAGATTGAAGTTATTGGTTTCCTTGAAAATACTTTTGTTTGTCCCTTTACTTTTTAAATTCTAGCTGCAGGGTTGTAGGGGAAGCCTAGTCTGATACTGCCAGTGCTGCAGGCTCCCAGGTGGAACACTACAATGCTATTTTCCAACCCATATAAGATCATTTCAAATAATATTAACCTTGTCTCTTTTTTAGTGTGTGAACTTATCACAAAATATTTAGACTACAGGAGGTTTCATAGAATGCAAGCCGCAGTCTCTTAGCATTGCCTTTCCTAGGGAATGGGCTGAGTTAGATAGAAGAGTTGAGTAGTGTTCCTAGGAGGAAAAGGAAGAAATATGGGAGCAGATTAGGACAGTGTAATAGACCTTTAGGCACTTAAATGTTCAGCAGAAAGTTACACTAAATAGCAGTTTGACACAGTAGTAAGAGATTAGAACTCCTATCTATCTAGTTATCTGCACTATACTGTTACATGGTTATTGCATGTGCCATAGAGTTTATAGGGCTCAGGGTTGTCCAACAGTACTTTTAAGGTGAATGACATCAACAGCACTTGTAAAGTAGGGCACTGGGACATTTTGTGGATGGGAAGGTCCACAAAACACTTTATTCTACAAACTTACACACACACACACACACACACACACACACACACACACACACACACACACACACACACACACACACACACACACACACTTGCCATTACTGAGAATAGAACCCCTGGCTAACTAGTTATTTGTACTACAGTGTTACACAATTAGAGCATGCACCACAGAGCTTATAGGGCTGAGGCCAGTTCAAAGGTACTTCTAAGGTGAATGACATCAGCAGATCTTGTAAGGTAGTGCAATGGGAAGTGTACTGGGTGGATAAGGACTAATACTCTTATTCCTACACACACCCATACTTACATATGCCGGGACAGAGCTCAGGACCCCTACCTATCTAGTTATCTGTACTATAGTGCTATGCAATTATCACATGCACCACAGAGTTTATAGGGCTGAGGCCACTCCAAAGGTACTTCTAAGGTGAATGACATCAGCGGATCTTGTAAAGTAGGGCAATGGGAAGGGTACTGGATGGGAAAGGAGTAAAACTCTTATTCCTACACACAAACCCACAGTTGTATATACTGGGACTGAGGTTAGAACCCCTATCTATCTAGTTATCTGTACTACACTGCTACACAATTATCACTTGGGCCACAGAGCTTATAGGGCTGAGGCCAGTCCAAAGGTACTTCTAAGGTGAATGACATCAGCAGATCTTGTAAAGTAGGGCAATGGGAAGTGTACTCGATGGGAAAGGAGTAAAACTCTTATTCCTACACTCACAGTTACATATGCTGTGACTGAGTTTAGAACCCCTACATATCTAGCTATTTGTACTATAGTGTTATGCAATTATCATGTGTCACAGAACTTATAGGGCTGAGGCTAGTCCAAAGGTACTTCTAAAGTGAATTACATCAGCAGATCTTGTAAAGTAGGGCAATGGGAAATGTATTGGGTGGGAAAGGCCTCCAAATACATAAACCAACAGACACACACACATACAGAGGCAGGGGATGTGATATCACAACCTCCACCTCAGTATTATCACACAATGGATCTCACCTTCATGTTGGAATGTGCAACCAGTTACAACTGGCATGCAACTGTCTGCAGCAGGACATCTCTCTATGCTTTTCAGGCTATCCCTGTCTATGACTCACTCTCTGTGTGTCTCCCTGTTTCTCTCTCTTTCTCTCTGTCTCACTGTCTGTCTCTCTCTTCCCCATGGCTATGTGCGTGTATGGTTGACATATTGTAATATGTTTCCCATAAATATGTGTGTATCACATGCAACAGATGCAGAAATATCACATATGGGCCACCTACAACTGGCTGTGGGTAATCCTGTCTGTTGGGCATGTGTGGAGACAGTTAAGGTGTACATAGCTGTGTGCATGCAAAAACATCTGCACAATACAGATATATAGTCCAATGTAGTTTCCAACATGGGCTTTACTTCTCTACATGTAGGAGGATGCCCAGTATGACCTTTTATAGTAAGTGTGGGACTCCATTCCAGAGACTGTTGTACTCCAGTCCGGAGTCCATCAGACAATAGTAAGGCCTTCCTCAAATATGTCAGCATTCAAAAAGGAAGCTCCCAGATCTGTGCAGAACTGGTGGTCAAGGACATCATATACACAAATGCCTTAGACATGCATCTGGAGCATTTCTCCCCGGGCCTCCATTGAAAACAGGCTCTGTGGAACCTAGTCGGACTTTCCCAGTCAACAAATGATAAACAAATAAAAAAATATATCCAATCCACTGGTTGGCAGATTCAGTGGAAATGTCTTACCTCTGCCTCCCATCATGGAAGCAAGACATCCCCAGTACCTGAACACCCGACCCTCATCACTAGAGAACAGGGCATCACTGCCCTCTCAAAGTCAAGAAGACAGCCTCCATGGGACCCGAAGACATCCCAGGCTGCAACCTACAGGAACCCAGGCATGAACTGGCAACATAATTATGCACTCTACACACCCAAACTCTGAGTATTGTTTTTGTCACAGCTGAGTGGCAGACAGCCTCTATCATGCCTTCACACCAAGGTGGACTTTTCATTGATCCAGGAAATGAAAGACCCATCAGCCTAACTAGCCTGATCTGCAAGGCCATACAATGGACTATCATGGATCACATTAACAGGGACATTGGCAAAATCCAAATAAAGATGCATGTCCCAAACACTCCCCCATCTGTAGAATACACTCCCTGTTCACACCAAGCCAAGTGCTCCAATACCCCTAGTGAAGTGCTCCCTGTATAAGTGCATGGAAAACAGAGCATACAGTCTGATGATTCCACCTGTGTACCTATTGGACAGGGTCTCTGGGTGCTGACATGTCTTAACCTCAGCTACACTATCATCTGTGAGGGTTATAAGGTCTTCAGGGCCAATAGCCTACTAACCTCATACCAACCTAGCAACCTATACACAGATGTCTGTCAGTGGTTTACCGCATTACTCTGTACTGCTCTGACACTGACATACCTGGAAATCACAGTGCTATGTGGAACATACCACACATAGAATGGACATCACTACCAGTAGAATGCACTCTGTATCCACAGTCATACCTCTCAACCTCCTATAGCAAGACATCTGGACATGGTCATAAATAAAAGTGCGACAAAGGCCCAATGATAGGCTTGTGTTTTACGTATTGCCCTTACAAACTTAGAATGTTGGCAGAATAACAGGTTTTGCATTAGCATGTATTGGCTGAAGGTTATGACGTCTAAAACACAAATGTGCCATCATTATTTTTCTAAATCTCACTCTTTAAGTATAAACCTCCAACCTGCCAGGAAACCACAGGTGTATGACACGTGGCTAAATAATGGACAAACATCTGGACAATCTGAACAAACCTGTACAGTTGAGAGGTATTCCCATACCAGGATATGACCTTCCAGGTAAGAAGAATACCACACAAGCAGGAAATCCCCAGCCAGAATATCAACAAGGTGCTGGACTGTTTAGACACCTTCTGCAGTCAATCAGCTGTAGCCACACCTCTCAACTGGCCGGATTGTGCAAGAATGTCTAGTGTTTAGCTCATAATACTGGACTCTGCATCATCCATCTTGTATTTCTCAGGTAAATCACTGTGATGATGTGAGGATTCCTGTCAGTAGGTAATGACACACTACATAACAGTGTCAAACTTTGCATATGTCAGAAAATGTCTGCTAAAACAAACCCTGTAACTCTAGCAACTCATACATTAAGAGAAATAGTTACAGTATCTCACTATGTTTGGGCCATTGTCTACCCATTTTGGCAGGCTATCTCCAGATATCTTGCACTAACAGATTGAGAGATATGGCTGTAGCACACAAAACCCCGGTCAGTAACCGAATACATTTCTGCAATGGACATTGTTCTGTCACGGATGTCTGCCTGCTTACTTAATCACTAATTCATATCATTTGTATGATTTTCACAAGCAAATGAGGTAATTATCATTATTCAGTGGTGTCCATGCCAGAATAGTGCTAGCAGGCTCATGCACACCCCCAACCTTGTTTACTGAATCGCTCAGTGGCCATATTCCATGCAGAAGCTGCTGCACTATTCTGGCATGGAGAAATCCCTTTATTGAATCCCAGGGTACATTTTATACAGCATGGAGAAAGTTAGGTTAAAAAATAATAGACAGCTGGGTGCACAGATCCCAGAATAAAAAAAAACTGCCAGTGCTGGTGTGCACACTGGTAGCAAGACTGGAAAAAAGAGTGTGGATTCTTCAGGACACAGAAACATTCCCACATCAGGGTTAGGCCAGGTCTCAGGGGAAGATGGCCCTTCTGCTGTAGAAGGAAGAAGTAGTCCATAAAAAAGCACAAAAACGAACAGGCCAAAAAAGAGCCATAAAGATAACAAAGTGTGCTATTGAGGGTAAGGAAAAACTACATATTGTTGCTATTATGCAAGAAGCCCAGAATCTCCAGAAAGAACATATTTAGAAAAATTAAGAGATAAACTGAAGGAAAGGAAAAACACTTGTTGAAAAATAACTGTCAAAGGCTTCAAAGGGAAATTTGTATTCATTAAATAAAATGGATTTATGATGAACATTACACAAAGAGGATATATAAAAATATAAAGAATAAAACCAAGAGATTTTGCAAAGGCATTAAATAGAAACATGGACAGGGAAAAGAAAAAGATATCTGGTATGGTGCAATATTTATGCAGAGGAGAAAGCCAAACTGATAAATATAAAAAAAATAGCTCCAAATATATTTGAAGGGACATAATGGCAAAGACACCTGGATATGGAACATTTCTCAATACAAAAATAAGAAAACAAGGGGGGATGTAGAAAAGAGGATTAGTAAGGTAGAAGTTAAACAAAAAGAAATCAAACTTATAGATTATCTGTGAGGTGAAGAATTTAGTGTGGAGAATCCAACACATTAAATGTTGCAGCATGATGGAATTACAGGTACCCAGATTAAGGAGCAGCAGAAGGAGCAGAAGGCATCTGAAGAAGTTTTGCAACATAATGATGGTCTGGAGCCTTCTGTCAGAGGCAATACAAAAGTCCATTTGAAGTTGCACAGCACAGGAAGATTAGGAAACAGCAGCAGTGCTGACACAGTTAATACTGATAGCTGACAGGCCAATGGTTTCCATATGCAGGAGCAGCATATGAAGCACAATGCATATGAAGAAGATATGTCACAGGAAGATTTTCTTTTTAACGTTCTCTAGATTACTCACAGGAAAAAGACAGGAAATAAGATGTTCGGTTCAGAAGAAAATTATTAAAGCGAAGACCTGTAGGGTTAAACAGAAATAGATAGATGAAAGAAATAGATTACATAAAGTAAATAAATTCCAACATTTGAAAAGATTGATAAAACAGATGAACATAGTATTCAGGACTTTTAAGAGAAATTACATGATAGGATAGAAATAAACAGAATATATTACTGTGCAGCTAGAGCAATAAAGTATAAAGTGTTACCACAAAAACAAAGATTAACAAAGAAAAGAAGGATACAAGTAAAATGCCACCATGGAAGCATCATATAGGGCAACTATAAAGCAATAGAAACAGGAAGTATCATGCTTAGAAGAATATAGAAAGGGAAACAGATAATCAAAAATACTTAGAAAAACTGATATGATAAAAGCACCATACAGTATCAAAACAGATCAATATTTATTATATGCTAAGGCCAAAAATAGACTAAAATATCAGCACAGGCAGAAAAACTTAGAATGCAAATAAATATAAAGGAAAATTACAAAATAAGCAATTTATGGATGACCCCAAAGATTTTATTGAGAATTGAGAAACAAAGCAAAAGGAATATAAACACCATCAAAAAAGAAGAAATATGTGCATTTTGGAGAAGTATTTTATAAAAAACACATTGAACATAACAAAGATGCTGAATGGATAGAAAAATAAAAAGAAACAGAAAGGATAAGTAAGATATAATATAAAGAATATGAAATGGAATGAATTAATAGTCAGATAAATTTAGACAAAATTAAGAACTCCTACCCGGAAAACTCCAGGCCCTGATGCAGTACTTGACTTCTGGATAAAAGTGTTAACATCTTCACATAAAGATGTAGCCTTAAGTAAGAATTATTTATGTGCACTGTGATGTCCAGCCAATACCCCACCAGACTGCCACCAATTAAATGTTATGTCCAGCTATACCCCACAGGACTGCTAACAACAATTAATGTGACGTTCCATACTATCCTGGGTCAGTAACTAAGTTGCTTCAGTCCTCATTACTGACTCCAGTATGAGACTGTCACTTAAACAGAAGTAATATTTCACAATTTTCCCCTAAGATCACAACAAGATAATCCTCTATTTTCCTGGGACTGGACTATATACCTCTGTCACCCCAAATGTATTTTCTTGTTATACACTTCAGGACAACGTGTCCCAGTTTAAGACCTATGATACACTCACATTCAAAGTAAATTTAAATCTGACACATCCAATGGGAAAGCCTGACATAGATTTCTAGCTGTGTCCCTTCTCCAAAATAATACAGTAATGCTGCCACCAATCAGAGTTTCTTCATGCCCTTCTAAAGGGGTGTCCAATTATGAAAATTAAATATCAAAAAATGTTAGCTATGACCAGAAGTGACCAAGCCTTTGAGATGATCTGGGGAGTATCAAACAGGTATAAGCATTCTGCAATCTCTACAGAAAGCACTGATTTCTAGTCACAATGTAAAGTAATGAAAAACATTTAATAATAAGTAAAATGATTACAACAATGTAAATCAATAGCTTTCAATAGACACCAGAACTCAATCACCAGAAATGTAAAATTAAACTGCAGGATAAGAGTCCATTATTCTAGAGAAACTCTATCTTAATAACTAAGCTTTCCTAATCTAACTAAAGAATACTGCCCCTGGTCTAATCTAACACATAACAGCTAGGTAAAAGGCAGGCTTACAGTTATTTGGTGAGTTCTTTTTCACGAGTGTCCACTGACTGCACAGCATTGTAAGTGAATGTACTTCACAAAACTGCTCAGTACAAACTGCAGTCTCAACTGTCTTCTTTTAAAAATAACCATCAGCTGTTTGAAAGAGTTTTTTCCTGTCAATCAGCTGTTTAAATAATCACCTAGCAACCAGGACCATTCTAATGACATCATTCACGGTTCAGCTGATTCTCCACAGTTGTTTAGAATGCCCCTCTCAAACATGTGCAATTAGAAATGTCTCAAAACACTGATAGATTTTTTGAACATTCTGTATATGCAGGGAAGCGCTCAACTTTTAAAACTTATTTACATATTTGCAATAAGACATGCTGGCATAGAATACATGTTAGTCTGAGAATATACACATTTCTCCTGCCAGACATGATAACACAGATGACAATGTTTTGATTTCTTCACATTCATATCCTGAGCAGACACCAACCTGATTAACAACAGGAAAAATGGACCAAACATGTCCTTTCCCATAATATACAAACTATATACTGGAACTGATGCAGACAGAGTTTATAGTCATATAGAAAAAAAAAACATAATGGCAATAGAACAAAAGGGAAACAAACCAAAGTCATATGGAACAAAGGATCATTTGTTGTGGCTGATTACCATGTTGATAATACACTCCCAAGAGCCAGCCCAGTAGCCAGGCATCTGGGTATGCACATCGACAGTAGCCTTATCTTTGACCACCATACGGCCACAGTGATAAGGAAATCCTTTTATGTTGCACGACTTATAAGTAAGGGCATGGCATCTAGATCCAAAGTGGTCATTATCCCACTGCACTCCACTCTTATCAGACCAATCATAGAGTACAATTCTCCCTTTGTACCTGATCAGGTATATGCAGCAATTAGAGCAACCTCAGGGTTCCTTACAAAAAGAATACAAGGCACAACAAACCTGCCTCATGCAAAGCACCTTAAAGCCCTTTCCCTCAACTCAGTTTCCTTTAGATTGCTAAGGGGTGATCTATGCCTGACTTACAAGGCAACCACAACCCACACACTTATAAATCTTCTACATATTCATAAGTAAAAGAGTACCAGAAATACAAGATCTATGGACCTGAATTTTGTCTGTGACTTAAACAGAACATGCTGGAGAAAGAGATATGTATCCCAGAGCCTGCACCTCTTTTGGAATAGAGTTCCCATCCATATGAAGCTGAGTTTGTCTATTGCTCTAAATGCAACTTAAAAATGAGGATGGGGAGTAGGAAATGTATGACAGGCCTGGCACCCATGTCCATTATGGACAGAGGTAGCTTACAAATGCCTGGCCTTCAATGTCCTGTGTCACTACAGGACATCATTATTCTTTTGGGAAAACTTGGCTAGGCTTATAAAGGACCCCCCCCCTCCCCAGGTCATTAACCTAGTTACAGTCTATGAATCTATGAACCTGTCTATAAATCTAAATAAAACCATAATAGAAAATTGTGGAAAGGGGAAACATTTAAGTATGGCATGAATAAATTACAAAAATACATTTGACAGCATTCCACCTTTGTGGATAATAAATTAAAACAAATAGTAGATCACACTGAAAAACCAATCAGAAAAAACTAAATGAAAACTCCAGGCAAGCTAGAACTTCCAATGAGTGACCTCCCAAACCTCCTGTAACAGAGGCACATGGGATATATGCGAACCCCCTGAATCAGCTGGGTATAATAACCCTGTGTTTCTTATGCTTAGTCAAATACTCTGCTTATGCTATGCTGACAAGGTAATAACAAGGCCGAAATATGCATATCCATAGCTAGTGGGGTTTGGCTTTATTGGCCTTTAATTGTCCATTAAAACGACTTCAAATGTAAAAGCCATGGGCAATCAGAATCCCCATATAGCTGAAACACCTGATGTTCATAAGGTTCATTTGCATAAATCCCATGTGCCTCTGTTACAGGAGGTTTGGGAGGTCACTCATTGGAAGTTCTAGCTTGGCTGGAGTTTTCATTTAGTTTTTACCTTTGTGGATAATGGAATGCTAACAGATATATAAGATACACTCTAAATTGATCAGTTATATTCCAGTGAAATGAAACAGCAGCAAATCACTTTGCAGTCGAGCCATGGCAAAATACTTATTATTCTCATAATAAACATTCAAAGAGAGTCATTCTAGGGTGATTTTTTGTTATTTCAGCTATTTTGTCTTGCCCTTAACCCATTAAATGGTTTACTTAACAGATTAGGGTATGGTTAAAATTTTGCTCCCAGAAAACAACCTTGCTTAAAGACATCTCATCTGCTTTTTGTGTATGACTTAAAACCGTCTAGTCTGTCAGATGAGATGAAACAAAAAAAACTGTAAATGTTTAACACTCAGATGATATAATAATGTCCTTCGGGCTTGATAAATGTAAGGTCTATGCCTGGCATACAGGTCATTGTCAGACCCCACTTTGATAGACCTCATGCATCTCCACAAAACAAACAGCACCAGAATTACCCATTCTAAAGAATTAAACCTTGCCTGTGATACAAATAGGATCTTCTGGAGAGATAGGTATGTATCCCAGAGACTATCCAATCTATGGAACAGGGTCCCCATCCATGTGAAGCAGAGTTCCTCCTTAATCCAATTCAAGTGTAACTTGGACAATAGGATGGGAAACCAGAAATTCATCCCTGGTTTGGCACCTATGTCTCTAATGGACTCAGGTAACCTGTAAATGGTTCATCTCCCAGGTCCATGCTTACACTTATCAAGGGTATCAGAACTTGTCAGAGATTTGGGATGCATGGCTAGGCTTAAAAAGGCCCTTCTGGTCATTAGCCTAGTAAACACCTTTGAACCTATGTGCAAAACATGAAAGCTGCAGGACCAAGAAAATATGAAACTGGGACTGGAATTTGATATAAAGGAAAATAAGCGGGAGGAGGTGCATACATATTTGGGAATAGAAGAATCAGCAATAAAACATGAACAAATTAAAATAAAACTCAGGAAGGAATACTTCAGAAGACCAAAACTAATACTGAAAAGTACCTTGACATCTAGTAACAAAGTCTAAGCTATAATCCAGTTTACTCTTCTTGTTCTAACTTACAGTTTTGGGATGACTGACTGGCACCAAAAGGTAAAGGAACAATTGGACATAAAATAAGCAAAATGCTTCACACTTTGATGATATATAAAAACAGTGTATACCAAGATTATATATTCCTCACTCTGAAGGAGATGTGGACCTCCTCCTCCAAATTAATCACATTTATAAATCTGCAACCATGGGACTGCATGCAAATCTTCTGACCTCACCAGCTCCAAACATAGTACAAGTTTTAAAACAGGAGGAGAAGAAGTCTATGACATCTTTGCTTAGTTTAGCAGTAGCATTTTGGTGTAAAGTGGGAATGGCAATCAAGCCAGAATTAAACAAAAATCAGACTAATGAATAAGGTACTAGTAAGTAGGTGTAAGCACAAATAAGCAGCAGTAAACACATATAAGTACCAGTAAGCAGTGCCCAGCATAAGAAATGTATATAAGTATATACAGATATATAATATATATATATGGTTACAGTCCATAAACACGAAACCACACATAACACACCACAATAGCAAGTATTAAAAGCAAAACACATCCCCATGCCACAAACCACACACACAACACAAGCACACCAAAATCACAGCCTTCCCCATCCCCATGTCGCATCCGGGTCTTCTGCATTGTCGATGTTCTGCAACTCGCGGATTAGCGCCGGTCTTCTTCTTTTTTTGGTCTTCTGGAGCTCGAATCCGCTGTCGGTCTTCTGCTGTGTCGGCGAAGTCAGGTAGAACCATATATATATATATATATATATATATATATATATATATATATATATATATATATATATATATATATCTATGAAGAAAGAACAATGTAACATTAAAGCATACAAAAGGAAGGAGAAGGGAATCAACAGCAACCCCAGTATTATATAGCGCTGTAAGCATATGTCATCTCCAGCTGGGCAGGGGTGAGCAAAGCACTGCTACTCACACCACAGGCAGAATATTACCAGTGGGAGTAACATCATTGATTTACTAAGTCTACTTTACATACAGAGGGTAGTCCCTACTGGGACTACCCAAAAATTATATAGGCCATTTGGCCTTCTGACCATTACACAAGCAAGGGATTGTATGTTCAAAGACTAAATGGTGGGAGAGCCTGAGAATACATGGGGTGGGACAACATATGTGTAGGACCCCTAACGCTCTGGAGAGGGCAATGTGTGGAGGTGTGTCATGCTGCGATAACAAGTGGACAATGGAAGGTATGCATGTATTTTGAACATGGGTGGGGTGGAGGAACTATGGGTATATAATTATGGAGCCAGGTGTGCCAGGGTTGGACGGCCCAGTTCTAAATGGACCGCCCCGTGGAGGTCAGTGAGTTCATTATAGGTATTTATGCATACACACATGCAGACATCAATATGTAGAAGTATATTCTCTGTAACACATGCATTCCATTTGCAGACATAAATAACATGAATGTGCACTTACAAACCCTCAACAGTAGATGGAATAATAGGCTGTGCAGAAGAGGGATGGGACAAAACTTCTAAAACGCAGAAGTGTGTACAATGTCCAAACTCAGTGCTGTGCTGAAAATAATCAAATGTGAGGACTTCCCAACACATGAAATCATTCCTGTGATCTGCCCACTACGGCAACGCCAAATACTAAACTGGACTATTTGTAAAAGAAATACGCCAAACACATACATAATTAGGCTCTCATGTGTAATGTGTGCATTACCACATAGTCATATATATTAATTAATTGTAGTGTCATGTTAATGGGAATAAGGATGTAATGAAGTATAGAGTCTAATCTTGCCATAAACACATATGTGTTTCATGTGGGACAACCCAAAAGTTGTGAATAGTATTCTTTTGGTCGCTCACGTCACCAATGTTTGTGGAATAAACGTTTGGGAGTTCTGAGGATACGTGGAGTGAGTCAACTGATGGGATGGGTCTATAGGAGTAGGAAATGGCCAATGTGTAGTGGTATGGATACACTGCGAATCTGACTGGAGAATGGATGACAGCAGTATTAGGGAGGCGTTGGGGTGTGTGTTTGGAGAACCAGGAGCCATGGGTATATGGGTACATATGCAAATCAAGCAGCACAGCAATAGTGCATTGGTTAGAGCAACCCCCTAATGAACAAACATTCCCATACCGAATCCCACTGTATCACATACCAATTACCATTGGTAATTCGTACATGAACATATTGTGACATCTGTCCGCTGTATAACCTGCAAAATATCAATTAAAAGATAACTGGAGTGAAGTGCCAGAGTCATAATGAATAAGGCAGTAGTAAGCAGGTCAAGCATATATAAACACCAGTACGCATGTGTAAGTGCATTTGCGCGGGGTATGTATTGCTTTACAGACACACATATATATATAAATAAATATACATATATGTATAGACATATATATATATTATATGTATAGACATATATATATATTATATGTATAGACATATATATATATATATATATATATATATATATATATATATATATATATATATATACATATATATATATATATATATATATATATATATATATGTGTGTGTGTGTGTGTGTGTGTGTGTGTGTGTGTGTGCGTAGATATACACAGATATACAGCTATGATAGGAAACAGTACACAAGAATGACATATGTTCACAGGCTATGCCAATGGAAGTGAGGAGCCCAAGCAAGAAACATGAAACACTTAGCATGCCCTTTCACCCCCCCAGCCGGACATGGGAAACATACACGCAAACAATGTAAAGAATCCACTGCTCCCCAGACTACAGGCAGGATACAACTTGGGGGATACACAGTGCACCTGTGAATTCTAATCTGGGGACACAGACTGGAGAGTCCCTTGCGGGACACCCCAAAAATTGCCCAAACCAAAAGAAGGTAATAGACCGGCCATTTTGGCCATGGTGTATACAGACATGGAATACAAGGGTGGGAACCCTGATAACCCATGGGCCGAGACAATTGTATGAAATGGGTCCCATGAAGTGGAGAGTGCGCAGCGTGTAGTGGTGTGTCCAGAACAGACCAGGACCCAGAGTAAGGATGGGTGCTGTTGAGGAGGCGAGGGTGGGGGAACTATGGGTAGCTACTTATGGGTCTAGGTGTGCAGGTGTTGGCTGATGTGGGCCTATATGGACAGCCCTAGGGATGTAAGCGACTGTGTTCAATGGGCAATCGTTTTATATATATATATATATATATATATATATATATATATATATATATACATACAGCAAAATATAAATATACATGTATGCATACATTTACAGATATATCTGTATATAGTAATGTAAATAGATATATATATGTGACTAAATATACACATGTATACAGCTATAATATGATACAGCAGTTACGAATAACATATGTTCACAGGCTGTGCATATGGGGGGAGGGGTCCAATAAACAAACGTGTAACATGTAGCATCAACCCCCCCACCCCTCACCCCCAGCTAGGCTGGTGAGACATACAGACACACAATAAAGGTAAGTACATCATTGCTTCCCATACCACCGGCAAGATACTACCAATGGGAGAGACCTGCAAGGTCTAATCTTGAAACATAGACATCAATGTCCCTTGTGGGACACCAAAAATTAATGATCAGAGGCAGTCCCGATAATGACTTAACAAACCAGGCTGTAGATGTACACAGACCAGTAGGCTGTGCAAGCCTGATAACCCATGGGTCGACACAATGTACGACATGTGTCCCGACACGGGGAGAGTGGGCAGTGTGTAGTGGTGTGTTTATACCCCACCTGCACCCACAGTAAGGATGAGTGCTATAGGGGAGTGGCAGGTGGGGGAACTATGGGTATGCAATTATGGGCCTAGACGTGCAGGTGTTGGCTGGTGCAGTCATATTAGGACCGCCCCGGGGATGTAAGTAATATTCCGAAATGGGCATAGCTGACGCCCATACCTCTCAACCCCTAAGAGCACATCCACTGAACTGGCCATAAACCATTGGGGGAACAAATTGGGACCATACCTTTGAAATGTACCCGATTTCCAGGGACGTCCCTGATTTTGACTCAGTTTCTAACTCTGTCCCACTTAAACCCTCCTAAAACTAGTGACATTTGGAGGAAAGGTGGTGAATTACACGTAATGAATAACGACAACAATTAAGAGTCATAAACATCATTTACCTCAGAAAATGTGTATGAATTCATATGCTCTGAGTCTGTCAATGTGTCAGGTTAATAGCACCAATAATTTCAATGTGTCCCTGATGTTGTTATGCCATGTCCCTGATTCAGTTTGTATTTTCCCCAATTGTATGAGAGGTCTGATAGGGACAGAAAGCACATATTCCACTGACAACCTTAGAAAGATGATAGAATATTAGGTATGCAGTAGCATGACTCAGCTGAAGAATGTGGGTTCCATAACCCAATTACCTGTTTGTATTGAAGAGTCTCAGTTCCCATGTATTATTCAGACTGGTGCAGATTGTAAGAGGAACACACCAGTAATATGAATCAAACTCTGGACAGACCACGGATTACATACAGTCGAATGGCATGCCATCGCCTAATGGACAGCCATTCTCAATACTGTAGGCATGTAATCCAATGTAATAGGCATCACAAGGTAATATCATAGTCATCACTCTCACCCAGAGGTGTGAGGGTCAGATGCAAACACCAAATGCAGTGTATTTGCAAGTGCGGGAGCAAGCAGGTGTAAGCCTGTTTGGCCGCCAGTATGCGAGTATTACACTGGTAAAGCAATGTAGAGGCTAACTGAGTGTAAGAAACTGTAACCAGAGGTTAGCATTGCTTAGCACCATGCAAGCCCATGCACACCCGCTCACAACTGCTTTAATGTGCCTTAATCACTCCTTATCCGATGGCCTTGTTCTGCCGTGCAACAAAATAAACGGCCTCTGCAAGGCTCGAAACCAGGACCCTGCACACACAGCTATTGTGATTTACCAATAAGCCATGGCAGATATACAGACATTGGACCTTATCACAAACATATCATCCAGCGCAGTCATTCAACAGTATAGGAAATGCATTACATCATGTAGACGTATGTGTGAGTGTTTATGTCCAGCATATAGGTACATACATATATAGGGATATATCAGGAACATACCATATGACAACAAAGCATTACAAACAAATGAAAAGGGAAACACCAGCGATGCCTGTATTATGTAGTGGTGTTGTCCTATGTAATATCAAGACTCCCTCAGACAGACGTGTCATTCATACACGCAAACATTTGTATATTGGCCGTATACATCACTCTGTGCATGTTATTTACATTAACACAACAGTTCCTGTCCAATCATTATGTGAGAACAGTACTCTTGCAAGGTGCTGTGTGCAACATCATCATCATGATAAAGGTAAATGGGGTAACCATAGAGGGACTGGTATTGTTGTGTGTACAATGGGGTCATCTGCATCACGTGTACCTGGAACATTTAGGAGTCATGCGCATACTAGGATTGTGTGCCTGAGAGACAGGGGTGAGGACAACTGGAGTATGTTGTGATGCATATTAAAAGAGTTACATGTGTCCAGTGGACATGTGTGTGAAATGGACAGCTATGTATGGGGGAAATGTTGTTTCAGGAACTGAATAGGCTTATGTTTCCGTAGGGTGAGAGTGAGATGCGGGGGAAGGACAGTAAGTATGCCCGTGGAGGATAGGTAGGGTAGGATGACAGACAAGACAGCATACAGGGTCAGTATATGACACATGTGGGGGGGATACATCTCGGATGGGGAGGGGTGTTCGGCATTCACAAGCCCATGAGCCTCCAGATGGAAACAGTGGGATGGAGGTCCCCAGCCATGGGCAGCCACCACTGCACCAAAACAGCTTCAAAGGTGGCAGTGCTGGGGGCTGTCTAGGAGGGTCAGCCACACCCTGTAAATGTGACTCTCTGCCCTTTAGCTGGCATATCTGGCTTCAAAACCCCTTATTGAGCCCCCTACACACCACGTCCGGGACCATACGACAGCGGACATGTTCCTGTCTGGACCTGCTCCCAGGGTGGACAAGCCCCATCCTCAGTGGCGGTACCACCAGAAGGTGATGCAGAGCTAACAGAGGTGGAGGTCCAAGGCTGGGCCCCAGATGTGCTGGTGCCTGGTGCTATGGTCAGCTAAAGTGGGACAGGAGGTTCTGCCGGGACCTCCAAACCCATACAGCCTATGGTGTTGCAGTTTAAACACAGATATGGCTTAGTAATAGTCAACAGCATTCAGGATTACTTACAACAGCATGCATAGATATGACCATCAACCCAACACAACAGATGGTATACATTTGCAGAGGGAGCACAACACATGCATACATACTGCATGACATCTGTACAAAGTGTAGAAGACTTGTGACTGCAGCTATGAACAGTGGCCCATTATTGGCATGTCACTGAGAACCCCAGACAGTGTCTGTCATACCACTGTTTCATGTGACATATGTTCAGTCAGGGATGCAATGGCAGTAACAGATAAATATCACCATGTACTGGCTGCAATCCGCACACTATGCTCCTGCTGTTCACAGATGTGTGTTCAGTGAGTAACACAGGAAACAAATGGTTCCACACACTGACCAGTCCACAGATGGCTCTACAGATGGGGGTCCCTCATGAACAGAACACTGTCTTGTCAGTTTTAAAACATGCAGAATAGCCATTACCACACACAACTTGTTAAACAGGCGGTAGTCTCAATGAAGCATATCTACACTTACATGCTGTAGTCATGTCTGGCACATCACCCTCCTGTCTTTAGGCTATTTCCCACTGTGTATGTTGTTTGATGAACATCCAGATATCATGTGTGATGCCGTTTCCAAACACCAGATCCAGGTACCACTCACAGCGACTGTCATGGGCAAACACCAACATGATGTTCCTAGATATTGTACTGTGTTTTTCATGCGAATGGCTATGGGAACATCATCACAGCTGTTCCACATGCAATTAGCTAGATGAGGACTGCAATAGGTGCAGAGGCCATTACCTGATCATGACCATCACTTACAATACACAAGCTGCTGCTGAGCAGGTGTACACCTCCACATCCACCAGAGAGTGTGTGGGAGGGACAGACAGAGGCAAAGTACATCAGAGAAGGGCTTGGAGACTAAAACCTAAGCATCATCTGTCACACACCTACCAATACAGGGGTCAAACCCCTGACTGACTAGTCATTACTATTACAAGTGCATGCAGTTACTCCATGTGCCACAAAGCTGACATGTTGGTGTGCTGTAAGAACATATATGTGTGTTGGTAAGCGACATCTGCAACAGAGGTATAGTAGACGTACATTAGGTGTAGCACACATGGCTGTCCACATGAACGGATGTCATTGTCAACACAACCACACTCTCTAAAGGACTCACATTGACACTCTTTGCCAGGCCCACAAATACACTCCCTAACTACTTAGTTTGCCACACTGCAGTAATGCACAGGTACTACATGCACCACAGGGGATGTCCAGAGGTTCTATGGGCTAGGGCATGTGAACGTGTTTGACATCTGTTGGTATGCCAATGGGAGTTATACTGGGAGTGCCTGTTGTTGGGAGCATTATACCCCACACACAGACACAAGGTGCCAGTACTGACATGCATGTGTGCATTGCTTCATGGGTGTGTAGTGGTTGGCTGTGCAAGATGGCTGTACAAGGCTGGGTGAGGGGTAATCCTTGGCATCACACCACCCAACAGTGGTGTGCAGTGTGGTACAGGGGTGTAGTGTCTGCAATGTCCCACACAAATGGGTATTATATGAACTGCCCTGACATCCTGGTTACCATTGTGTATGGCCATAGCTTTGCAATGCATGCCATGTCTGTGTTTGATATTCCTTTACATGGACACTGCCTGGGATGTGCATGTCCCACAATAATGTACAGTGACATGTACAGGTGTACCTGGTTTGGCTGGCACATGTTGTGTACACAGACTGCTATCCTCCAATATGCCAATACTGGCCTGGTGTGGCACAACCTGCTTATAGTCAGCAGGTTGACCCTGCACCTGCATTGATAGCATGATACAGGTATTCCCTGGTGTCAGTGGCATCAGTCCATACAGGGCACATGTGTAAGGCATTGTATGGCCTCTGTGGATCACATTTGATGGCACCACATATGTTGCAGGCATCCAGTGGGGAACATAGTGAAGGCACATTGTCCGCAATTATGTGCCTATTTTACTGCTGTACAGGGTGCCATGTCCTCTGCAGCACACTGCAATCACACCGTGCCTACTATCTGTCATCAATGTGCAGGGTACTAGCAACATAGCGGGATATTCTAGGCAAGTGTGTTTGTGTATGACACATGGGTTCAGGACATATTCCGGGTACTAGTAGGGTTGCATACTTTGTTCACCAGACCTTTTGCCAGATGTAGGGGTATGGCTTGCCAACACAGTCCCATGGCTGACGGACATCTGTACTCCTTGTGAGGTGGACATTGCAACATAAGAAGGACACCATATAGGAAAACTGCAAAATCTGCTCCCCAACATGTGTAGTGGTTAGACACTCACAGCCACCTCCACACAGGCTCTGACAGTCAAACACACACCTGCCATGTCCTGGAATTGAACCCCTACTTAGTTTATCACACTACAGCAATATGCAGTTACAGCACACACTACAGTGAATACTGGGTTACAGCAGTCCTAGAGGTGTATTCCTAGGTGGGTGACATTAGCAGGATTGCCAAAGGTGGTCATGTGAATTGTATAGATTGTGCATACTCTAAAAAGCATTGTTCTTGACTTAGGCAGACAGAGACACACACACAGTTGGTCTCTCTTGGAAAATAAGCCCTACCTAACTAGTTGTTTACACTACAGCAATACGCAGTTACAGCATGTGCTACAGAGAATACTGGGTTACAGCAGTCCTAGAGGTGTATTCTTAGGTGGGTGACATCAGCAGGATTGCCAAAGGTGGTCATGTGAATTGTACAGAGTGTGCATACTCTAAAAAGCATTGTTCTTGTTTCAGACAGACAGAGACACACACACAGTTGGCCTGTCTTTGAATGGAACCCCTACCTAGCTAGTTTATCACACTACAGCAATATGCAGTTACAGCATGCGCTACGGAGAATACTGGATTACAGCACTCCTAGAGGTGTATTTCTAGGTGGGTGACATCAGCAGGATTGCCAAAGGTGGTCATGTGGGTTGTAAAGAGTGTGCATACTCTAAAAGCATATTTTCTTTCACAGGCAGACACACACACACACACACACACACACACACACACACACACACACACACACCCACACACAGTTCACCTGTCTGGGATTAGAACACCTACCAAACTAGATTAACTCACTACAGCATTACGCAGTTACAGCACGCGTCATGGAGATTACTGGGTTACAGCAGTCCCAGAGGTATATTCATAGGTGGGTGACATCAGCAGGATTGCCAAAGAAGGGCATTCCAAGTGTACTGCAGGTTGTACATGTCTGTTACCTTCGTGTACACACTGCTTACTGTCACAAAAACACATTTACACCTGCTTACAACTGCTTAAAAGTGTCTTATGCAGCCCTAATTGACAGTATCAACAAGGCTTACATGTCTTGAACCCTAGACCATGCACATTGAGGTCACTGGACATATTACAGCACTCCTAGAGGTGTATTTCTAGGTGGGTGACATCAGCAGGATTGCCAAAGGTGGTCATGTGTATAGATATATACATACACGTCTGACCGCCCTTTGTGACACAGAAGGGTTCCAAAGGAACTGACATGTACACAAAATGGAGGCATTGTCTGTGTTATAACATTTAAATCATAAGCAGTTCACCAGAGAAGGGATTGTTGTTGTGTATATGGAGTTTGGGGTGGGGAATGATGGCTAATGTAATCTACCCCAGGGATTGTGGAGTTAGGTTGGGGGAATGATGGGCATGGACCTACACCCCGGCGACCACTTCCGTGTCACTGCTCGACAGTGGCACAGGAAAATAACATACCCAACTGTAGTTGTGCTTGACTGTGTATTCTTTACCATTCCTAACTATGTAATACTTTGTGGACACCAGTTACCACAGATGGCTACCATGGTGTGCTAAAAGACATTACACATGTGTATGCCTGGCTACAGGGTAGTCTCTCACACAGACACACACACACACACACGCACACACACGCACACACACACACACACACACACACACACACACACACACACACACACACACACACACACACACACACACACACACACACACACACACACACACACACACACACACACACGCACACACATGCCAGTATTGTGCCTACATGTCTTACCTATGTAAAGGTAACTAGTACAGTGGTATGCAGTTGGGGTATATGCCACAGAACACATACAATTACACTTACTGATTCCACGTCTGAGCTGGGTGACATCACAGGACTGATTAATTGCAGTGGGTAGGCGGAAAGAGAGAGGTTTAGCGGTTGACAAGGATAAAGGCCAGTGCAAAAGGAGGTATCGCTTTGGAATGCAGCAAAACCCACTGCCATAACAGGATGCCGACACAAATACACACATAACCACACTCAGCCATTTGCTGACACACACTCAGACTTTTGCTGAGACACACACACACACACACACACACACACACACACACACACACACACACACACACACACACACACACAGTTGCCAGTGGTGGTGGGATCAGAACTCCTGCCTATCTACAGTTCACTATTACAGTACTATGAAGTTACGAGATGCGCCACAGAGATTACACATTCCAAGTCAGTCAGACTACCCTTCTACAATTGAGGACAAGAACATGGAGACTGACAGTCCCAAAGTACATAGCTGTAGACCTGTGTGTTTAAAGTAGGTGTCCGTTACAACATGTATGCACAAACAAGACACATCATCCGCAGGTAGGCCTGAGAGGGATAGTTGTAGCACAACAGGAACCTGAACCGGAGTATGGCCATCTGCGGAATGGACAACTACTATCACTATACAGGGTTAAAGTGGGCATGCTCATACACTTAGTAGCACAGGGCCGTTTGGGATGCACTATGACTACAACTACACAAGTTTATACTGGGCATGCTCATACACTTAGTAATAAAGGGCTTGTTGGATGCACTGACTCAAATTACACAAGGTGGCAGTGAGTATGCTCATACACTTAGTAGCACAGGGCTGTTTGGGATGCACTCAGATTCTAACCATTGAAGGCCGCAGTGTGCATGCTCAAACACTTACATGTACAGAACATGTTGTAATGGACTCCTATTGTAAACACACAGGCTTACAGCTAGGTACATCCTACCTGTCAGTATATATGCACATCATACTGGTTTACTACCTGATACCTGTATGTGGCCTGTAAATGATATATCTGTGTCTGTGCTGTGTGATACACATGCATACATGTACATGAAGTACTGACATATATATGTTATGTATACATATTCATGAATTTGTGGACGTGACAGACAATAGGTTACCTGGGTCGCACAGGCAGATGCTACCTACAGCATGTGTCACACACCTTGCTGCCCTGAAAGGCATACATTGATAGCAGGTTGTGGACAGTGGCATTATATGTGGAACAGTGGCATGTGCAAGCATAATGTGTGAGCCACCTTGTGTAATGGTACTGAGGTGCAGGTGACAAGATGACCTCTCCCGGCTGTGGTAGTAGTTGTCATTATTAGCAGGACTGCTACCCTAAGTATATGTCACATTGGTCATATACACAAGTTCTGCCACTGTCCATCATCTCACATGGGGCATTTGCTACCAAGCACATTAATGCCATGCGCAGTGATGTCATGGTACGGGTGGCAATTGCTAGACCAAAACAATGAGCCAATGTCCTGCTGTTATTATGAGGTCATTCAGTGTCTGTCATTCCGGGCTGTCATGACCGAACAATGAGCCTTCAACACAGAGCAAATGCATCCATGTTACACGTGTGTGTGGATAATACCAAGGTTGCATTTACCCATATAGCCGCATTCCAAGGCAAATGTCCTACACACAGAAGTAACACCCTGACACCTACATGACAATTGCAATGGATGCCTATGCTAACCAGTGCTAGATGTGTGTCTTTAGAAATCCATTAGCTCAATGTAGAACCTACAATGGGGAATACCAACATCTGTGCAGTGAGGAACACCTGGCTGAAGGCTCTGTAGTGCACAATTGCACTATCACCATATAACTCAGATCCAGACATGTGGGCCATAACAGTGGTATGGACCATACCAGGTGGTGGTGTACACATATTCATAAAGGCTACTCACATGTAAGGACCACTACTCTGACATAACGTATCTCATATGAGTCAGGTACAGGTGACAGTGGCAAATGCTGCATTCTAGGTTGTATCCACATATACATCCATCACCTTGCTCCCAGACTACCAAAACACATCCATATGTGGTATGACATAGTATGGTAGACCACCAGATAATCCTTGATTGGTGGACTGTACCTAGGCCTACATCAACTGTGCAATGTACCCATGTACAGATACAGCTGCATAATGTGTTATGCAATGCAATAATACCACTGTTTGTAACCTGTTCAGTTGTACATATACCAGGGTCGCTTGGATGTTGTCAGCATTAACATGGTTGACTCTTGCTGTACACCAGTAACCAACACCCTCATGGTTGGATATGACCTAACCGTACGGGCCCTGGATATGTACATCCCACACTCATACAACATATATTACATTAACATAGCTTTCATTTACCTTTCTACATACAGGTGACTACAGTCATTACACACATGCACATGGCAGATAGCATGCTAACAGTACATAAGGTTCAATATCTATGTTGACAGAGGTAATATCCCCTCTCTACTGGTCACCCATGACACCTATCATATCATACAACACCCCATGTGGCATGTATGTATTTAGTCATGTCCACCTAATGCAATGCCTACAAACATACCCAAATAACTTACAAAAGGCCTGTATTGACAGACTCATGGAAATCCAGCTCTGCACTGTATGTTCCTGAGTAGTCATAGGTGATATGTTCATGACATGTACAGCCATGTGTGGCCACTGCTCCTACATATACCCCATGTCAACAATTGCTAGCCATGCATGCTGTGTGCTGTCTGGACATTAGCCTTAGTACCGCAATAGCCAGTACATGCTGGGGTGAGATATTTACAAGCCACAGATGCTCGGATATGTTTCACACATGGCGTGGGGAAGGTGTGGAATGTATCCTCTTGACCTGCTAGTGCACGTACTGATGTAGACCACATATGTGTACATGTATTGCTGTTTGTGTAGATTCCATGTGTGTGTGCAGTGTCTGATGTCTGAGGGTGACTGTTGTCTTAGTGCATCATGCTGTTGCAATACAGCCTCAACATTGCCAACTGTATATGGTGATATGTTCTAAGTACAGTAAGCCGTACATGAGGCATGGACGGATGTTTGCACATGACTACTAAGTGGTGGGTCTTCTTTGCAGATGAATGATTACTGAGGACAGCTCACTGGTGTGTTACAACCAGTCCTACAATAACCTGTGTACCTGCTAAGGTCCGGTTTTGTTAATTGAAGTGGAAGACAGACAATGTTGAATGCTGTAAGGGTGACACCGAAGGCAAACCCCATGACAGCTGTAACAGTAATACCTCCCCTGTGCATATATTGTGCATATATCAGCACAGTTGTCATAGGAAAGAGTCAGTAAGCATTGTACCAGATGTGATAGTGCTGTACTGCTGTAGTACCTATCATGAGATAGCCATGTGCTTGATTCATAGTACTGGCATGTGTGGGTGTGTGTCCATATATGTCACATATGGTTGGGAATACATCCCACATGTTATCACTCTCCTGAACACTGTTGGTGACACCAGTACAGAGTGAAGTGTAGAAAGAAAGCTACAGGCAGGTGGTCAAACCACACACATGTAAAGTGTGTATGTGTGTGACATAGGTGTATATCTTTGTGAATGCTGATGTGTGTGTTTGTGTGTGTGTGTGTGTGTGTGTGTGTGTGTGTGTGTGTGTGTGTGTGTGTGTGTGTGTGTGTGTGTGTGTGTGTGTGTGTGTGTGTGTGTGTGTGTGGCTGTCTGTGTGTATGGCTGTCTGGTTCCTGGAGTGAGGCTGTATGTTACCATAGTGGAATGTTAATGCCACCTCCCCCCATTCACTCAAAGCAGTGTAGCATCCCTGTTGATAACATCAATTGTAGACGGGCATACTAACCGCCTGTTGACATGTATGCCCTGGGGTGTGACCTGTTGTTACATAGCCTACTGATGGACCCCCCCTCCCCACATACACTTACTGCACTGTAGTATCCCTGTCGATGTCCTCGATCTTAGGCCATTCCAACTACCTGTACATGTGTTATCTTTGTGGCGTGTCTTGTAATTGCGTAGTACTATAATGATGATATGCACATAGGCAGGGGTTGACACATCCGAACACTGGCAACTGTGTGTGTGTGTGTCAGAGTGTGTGTTACTGTGTCTGGAATCCCTGAGTGTGTGGGAATGTCTGTGTTTGCATGCTGTCATGGCAGTGGGTATTACTGCTTCCCAATGAGATGCCACTATTTCCACTGGCCTTTACCCTTGTTATCCAGCATACCACACTTTTACCCACTCCGCGCTCCAGGTAACTATACCTGTGATGTCACCCACTATGGATGCGACGGCTCTGAACACAATAGCTTACTACACAGCTATCATGCTCTTGGATCATTAGAACAGTAAACATAATTGAAACATGGGAGAATATAACTGCGATGTGGAAGCTACAAAGTGCATGCAGGTATTATCATACTGACTTGTGGGTAGTCAACATGTAAATATGGAACTCCCGCATACACCAACATCCCCTGGCACATACAACTACACCTGAAAGACAAAGGCTGAACGTCAGGATTAACATGCTGTTAGTGTTGTTACACATTATACATGCTGTCAAACGTACAAAATGCATTCTAAAACAATACGTGTTATGTCTGCTGCCTGTCAACACTACTCAACAATATTAATCTACAATTGTCTACCTAGTATGTTCACCCTGTGCATCAGACCATATGAACATGTCCCTGCACCAATGGTGTAGATAACAGGGATGCAGCACAGGCATCATCATATGCACAGGGTGATAATGTTTGCCAGAGGCCTGAGCTGTGCCATTGGATGACATAATGCGTGTGTGTTAGGACCTGTGATATCATTGGGCATGTGTGGATGTTATGCGTGTGTGTGTTGATGTGCCCTACATTTGTTTCCAGTGTGTGTATGCATGCACACAGGTCTGGCATGAGGCTGGCCTACACAAGGGTAATATTGATAGCTGCAGACTGTACAAGGCAGGTGTCACAGTTCACGGTGTCCGGCCACGGCCACATGACCTGCGCCTGCCAGGGGTTGCACGGGCACTACAAGGCAGAGGTCCAGATTGGGTAGCGTCTGATGACACATGTCCACTGGAATCGTGTCCCTGTTGGGACTATGTAGGACCACGTGCACATGGCCTGCTGCATCCTGGTGTGAACTGCACAGCACCAGCAGCACTGATGCTGCTACCGCCACTATGGGAGGGGGCATGTGCAGTAGCATGTTCACGCAGACCTTCAATAGGTGATTTAGCTGGCCTATGTCCACGTGCCCGATGCCTCACTCCCACCAGATGTTCCAGCACAGACATTCCACGCTCGAGAATTGACATGCCACGGTCAAGGACTCCAACCATGTCACCCAATTGTCTATGCAAAACATCTGCAAGATGATTGTGAGCATTTGCAAGTGCCTGGATGTTGTCAGTTAATGAACGGACAGCAGCCCCCTGAAGCTTCAGGCCGTCTCTGTTGTGCCATTCAGCACATGCCTGTGCCTCCATTACAGCCTGAAACATGCGTCTGATGACTCCAGCTTATGTGCTTGGTCCCGCAGGGGCATGTTGGCCAGGGTCCTCCTACGAGCAGCACTGGGGTGATGCCTGTGTGGGACATCACCAGTCTGTTGACTGGGAGCATGGTGTGCAGGCACACATTCCATAGTCACCACACTTCCCTGTTCCATGCTACCACCTGCCAACTGTCCTTCCTCTATGGCCGGTGGTGATGGGGTATGTGCAGGCAGGGGAACTGTGTGCGAGGATGAGGGGGAGACAGGTGGAATGGCAACCAATGGCACAGATTCAGTACCTGACAACCCTGCCTGTGCCTCACTCATACTATCATCATCACTGCTAGAATCTGTGGTGACACTAACATCAGGTGGACCGCAGGAGGGCAACGCACCTACATCAACACCTGTGAAGGGAAGACAAGAACTGTACATTACAAGTTATACCAGACACACATGGACAGAGACACACACACACACACACACACACACACACACACACACACACACACACACACACACACACACACAGACAGAGACACACACAGACAGAGACACACACACACAGACACACAGACAAAGACACACACAGACACACAGACAGAGACACACACAGACAGAGACACACACAGACAGGGACACACAGAGACAGAGACACACACAGACAGGGACACACACAGGCAGGGACACACAGACAGTGACACACACAGACAGAGACACACAGACACACACACGGAGACACACACAGACACACATGTTACATGCAGGTGATATGGCAGATGGCATTCAGCTTAGACAATTATAGTTTCAGCTTAGGTAATTATAGTGGTAGTCATCATACATCCCTGAGTTGCACACAACAGCATGCATGTGGTATAGCAGATGGCATGCACCTTACATAATTATAGTGGTGGTTAACATACATACCTGTATTGCACCCTTTGTGTTAATAGCCTATGCCCCATACCTGCAACACAATGCATGCACTTTGCACCATTGCACTGCACTGCCATGGTCTGTGCAACATACATCAATGTTAACAGACAATCGCCGACCTTTGTACATCTGCCACTGATGCTTTGTGTTGGCCACTGCCCCTATGTGTGAGGACATGAGCAGTAGGGTATGCTGACTGCATACTATGTTTGCCTGAGCCCTAGCTTGCATATCTCCCCCAAAACAGTGCACCTACCCCTGAGCTGAGTATAGACATTGTGCATGTGGCTGTACACACATGTCTGACATGGCTGTCCCTACTTTGCAATGGTACCACAGACCAGCACAGGTTTACACTACACCAGCCTGCTGTGTGGCATTTGACCTTGCCAATCACATGTAGTATGACATGTCTTCTGCTGATGTGTGGAATGACATGCATACATGTGTAACACAATGGTGTCCTTTCCAATCTAGAGTATAGTAATGGTGTCCCAATGCAGGGATGTGTTATACTAACATGGGCCTTCAGCTGATGCAATGTTGTCTGTCCACCCTACAAATATGCAGGGACATACTGCACATTGAGCTGATGCGCATAGCCATTGCAGGGCATTATGTGGCTTCACAATTGCTATACAGTGTGAACTACTGACACAGTTCATAGCCATGACTATGTTCACATACAATACATATCTAATGTGGAATGTGACCTGCGTCACCGATGTGTATACACAATAAACCCTAATGTGGAATGTGTGACATAGGTCACAGAAGGGAATACAGATGACATCCCTGCACATCTGCAACCATATTACTGATACCTGCCAACTATGCACACACATGGCTAATGTACAAGTTCTCTATTTCCCACATGCCATCTGTGTACCTCACACACATGAGGAGCAGACATGACAGTAATGTCTGACACCAGCAAGGTGAATCTACTGTATCTGTGACTTGATGTGGATGTATGCGTATGTTGTGCAACACATGTATGTATTTGGATACTGTATAGGTGAATGCTTCCATGTTGTGACACACTCCAGATGTTCAAGACATGTTATGTGGTGGTTTCATGCTATGCCTACACAAGCTGTGCACAGGCCTGTATGATGTGTAGTGTTTCACATCTGCAATATCACCATTACACAAATACCATAGTTGTATTGTGTCAAGCCAATGTACAACAGTGTGTACACACATGTACATCACTTCTACTGTGTGCTTTGCTTCATGTCTCTGGCCATCCTCCATGGCCATGTGTACACACGTGCAGTCCAATGGTTGTGACAGCTATCTTATTTCCCATGTCACTGCTATCCCATATGACATACACCCATAGATGTCATATGCTCCACTGAGGACAGGGTTATGCAGACAAAGGGTGGTATGTATGGGATGTGAGACATGTTTTGCAGGATAGTTGAGCAGTGTTGCAGTCAGCCCACTACATGTCATGGACATGTCTGATAGTACATGACATTGTGTGACATTCATAGCAAGCATATACTCCACAAGGGTGTATCCTGTGGGCCGGGCATACTCCAGCTCTAACATATTTAGTGTGTGTGCACACATATGCTCTCTGTACCATACTGTTCGTATTCCCAACATGTGTAATGCTGATATGTAGTACCTGTCCCTACAGTGGAACACACCTCCACCATTGTATTCACTGTTGTACACACATCTGGCAATGACGGTTTGGAAGGTTTAGTGTAGGTGTTTCATATAGACTACAATTGTTTCACATAGGTAAACAGTGTGATGCATTGCAGGTCTAACCAGTGTACATTACCAGGACCACCATACATTATGTGTACATGTGTTATGGCAGATATCATGCAATTAATATGTTCCATGCATTATCAAGCCTGGTAAATAATAACAATCTCATCTGACACAGGCTGCTGTCACTGAAAAATGCCAGAGGTACCTAAACAGGGGTGTCACAGCAGAAAGATCATTATCCACACCTGTGTGGTAGCTACAGGGTGCAATGTCTATGTTAGCACATAAGCCAGTACAATACACTATACTATGTAGTATGCACATCTGTGCATACATAGAGTAGCAGACTATAGTATGCGGCATGTGCATACATGCCTTGCATATGATGTTACATTACATATTGTACAGTAACACATGTAACTATGTGATATATGGTTGTGTTTTATGTAAAGTAGTGACGTACTAGGCAACTCCAGGCTTGGTGGTTGAGAGACACCCACCTCCACAATACCATCTAATGCTTGTGGATGGAAGTCTGCAGGTGTCCCCAGGTTGGCCAGTAGCTCCTCTGTACGTGTGAGTGGGGGCTGGGTGAGTGGCCCCTCACCTGTTACACCTTGTTCCCTGGCGATTGCATTTGCACGCTGTTTTGCCCATCTTATCTGGTCAGTGCAGTGTCGGCGCACCTGCTGATAGGTGCGATTGTGACCGCCAACATTATTTACCCTCCTGCAGAGTTCCTCCCACAGGGTATCCTGCTGCTGTGCATCCTGTGGCACATGGCTGAAGAGCGTTGTGTAGTTGTCGAGGAGGTATGGGATGAGGACCTCATCCTCCAAGCGGCTGTATGGCGGCAGTCAGCTATGGGGCATACCTGGAAGATATAACAATGGAGGCAGCTCACAGTAACTCACAGAGAAGTACAGCAGTACAGCTGAACATACATGTGTATCACATTTATTAAGTTTACAAATATGTCTTTGTAGATCTACATGACACTAACACCCCTGACATGTATAAGTCACACACATTTGACACCTACTGGTGATGTGATGTTATCACCATATATGCCTGCGTCATGTGATGACATTGCTCATACACCATGTGGATGTTGTCTTGATGTGGGCATGTCTGTTTGTCTGTAGTGGTGTCTTTACCTATCAGCCCATACCTGGATGTGTTCACATTAATGCAATCAACCTTAATGCTGTGTATATGTCACATATATAGTCATACATAGCCATTAGGGATATGACCTGTGACCCTGCAGACTTTCAAGCATGTATGTGTTTTGCCATATACATCTACATGGCACTGTACAGCTGTGTAGCATCCTGTCATGTATTGCCTGTGTTGTGCATGTGTAACACATGGGACAATAGCTAGCCTGATGTTATTTTCAGGGTTGGATATCAACTATGGCATGTATGGTCATAGTGATGTGATAGGCTATATGCCCTGGGCCATTTATGAGCCTAGGCAGACAGGTTACCTAGCTGTAGGCAACAGACAGGTAATATTCAGTGGCCAGTTCAAGCAGTGCCACAGAACTGATACACATGGTTACTGATATATTTGGCATGCGGTCATCACACCATGTCACAGAGAGGGGCGATGTGCAGCTTTGCTGGACAGGGATGCATAGTATGGCAAGAGTATGTTAAGTATATGGGACAGGGATCTGTCAGGCATGTTGTGATCCTTGTACTAGAAAGGTGGATGTCTATGACATATGTGTTTATTTGGGATCAGAATGTGTTACGTGTAGCATGTCCAACACCTCTGGGTTGGACATAGCTTTATTCAGGGTAGGCTGCATGCTACATAGTGCAGCTAGGGATTGTGATGGGCAGTGTAGTCCATCTACTCATGGGCAATAACCCTTAAAGAAATATGTGATCTATTATGGGCCACATGGGTGTTGAGTATGGCTGAGCAGTTATCTCTATATTCCTGGTTGGCACCTTGTCATGAGTAGGGGTGCCACATACGACTACCTGCCTTTTGTGGTGACGTAACTATCAAAGGGAAGTACTGTCCAGCTGCATCTCATACACACAGTTGCCATTATGTTGACCGCTGCCTATGTGGTAGTTAATGGATACAGGGTTTGTAACACAGGGGATGACAATGCAATACTTAGCTATCAGAATGTGGCCATACATCACACACCACACATTTGACACACTAAGGCCCTTCTGTATGTTGAACGCAGCACACAGTGAGTCGACTATTGCTCCTAGTACATAGTCATTTGCAGACATCAATAAGCTGATGCCTTCTGCGTTAGTCTATATGGTATAGATACCAAATAAGGGGTGTACCAGGAATGACCACTGTATTACTGTGGCTGGCACTGGTTTGATGTGCATGTATTCATCAGACACCTTCTGTAGTGTGGGTTCTGCCAGCAGTCCAGTTGCCAACCACTCCTGTGACATAGGTATATTCACCTAGTGTACTGAGTGTAGCTGGAACACAGTATGGGTGATGGTGTCCTACGACCTGGCAAGGTCATGATATGCAGTGTGAATCAACCCTACTGTCATCTGCATCTGTACTGAGTACATCAATTACATTGACCACGGTTCATTGCCGTACAAACCAGACTCAGCAGGGTAGTTGTGCACTATGTCCCATTATCAATGGTGTCTCCCCCTTTGTGGGGTGTGATAACTGTTGCTGTGCACCATTCGGTGTGTACACAGCCTGACATGGAGCTATGATTGAATGTGATGATTATGTGGATAGCTGAATGTTCTTACATTTGTGTAGGATACACCCTGGGATGGTGACAGGTCTCATGAAGGCTGTATGTATGGCATTAGAGAGTGTAGCTTGTACCTGCATAGTCGTTAGTACAGGGGCCCTGTAGTGTACATGGATATATTACTAAGTGTACCTGTTGGGGGTGGGGGGGTGGGAGTGGGTTTAGGTTCTCCGAGACCCTATCAGGATGAATGGGTGCTATTTCTGTAGGTTCAGTACTTCCCATGCCATAGTGCTGTGCAGCATGGCAGGTCTTGTCATTGCCATTATGATTAATGACACAGCTATAGAATGCTATGTGCTTGGCTTCATAATATGTGGCTTATTTGTTTCATGGTAGCTTTGCGTGGTTTCATATGGTGTATCTGCATCTTACTGAGGCTGACCAGGGATCACCTACACTCATGTGTGTTCACTCTTGCAACAGTTACTACATTCTATGGTACAGTTTAAAGCATGGTACCACCAGTTTGCCTACTTGTTTGTGTTGGGTTGACTCCTGGTTCTGTTTTAATGGCACAATCACTACACATATGAGACTGCTTAAGGTTCATTTGTGTAGTATTCAGCATTTGCACATGCATTGTCCATCTGCATGGGTGCCATGGCACTCAACACTCTGCTCTTAGGGTACATAACATTGGCATTGGAGATTAACTATGTGTAGCATACTATTAGCCCTGTTTGTGTGACTACTGTGATCCAGGTTAGTGGGGTCGATGGAATCCAACATGCATTGAGCGCAGGTGTTGGTACATAATGGAATAGTTGAGAGTAGCCAATAGTATGGTTCTGTCTCAGACCTATTCTTCCCCATTACAGCACATTATGGCAGTTGGGAAGTCCACGGCCTGGTGGGTGATCTGTCTCAAGGTGCATGTTGAATTCCACTGTGGCACAAAGGTAATTGCTCAGTGTAATGCATCTGATGTTATGCAAGTGCAATTAGTGTGGGGGTGTACATATCCTTCAGGAATATGGACACACCTACGGCCCATGTGTTCCAATAAAGGATAATGGGCAAAAGGTGAGGAATGTGTTATAACATGGTCATGCAGGTGTGCTCTCCGGAGCGTTGAAACATGTCTCAGCCACTGCACAGATATGTTCTCCATGTTAGGGATTGCCATATGTGTGTCCATATAGTGTTTCTGATATGTATCATTGTGTAGCGAGACCCACAGTGTATTGCTTGGCTGTCCCTGTAACTGCAGTGGATCCTCACCTGAACCTTGCATGATGAAGGCACTATAGGGGAAGCATGAGCCCTAGGCTGTATCCAGATTCCCAGGGGTGACAGGTGCAGGCCGTGTCTAGTAAAGCATCATGGTCTGTCAACCATGTTATCTCAGGATGACAGATACTGGATACCCTGCGACATGCACCACTACACTACACAATTGTGGAATACAATCCTTTTGTCTCTGTACTGCAGTATCATTCTGGCCAGTGGCAGAATGCTACCCAGACCTTGGGGCATACCTGCATGGTGTACAAGACCTGACAGTTCCTACATGTGTTTTCATGCTGTCCGTGCTACTGCATCACAGGTCTTGCACAACAACATGGAATATGCCAGAGCCTTGTGTATAGATCAATTGGTGGTCTGAGTGTATGAGTATGTGGCTAATCATGTCAGACAGGCAGCTGACAGTATGTATGCCCTTGTATAGGTCAGTGTGTAACATAGTGCTAGAGTTTGCACTCACAAATGAGTACTGCTGGGCACGTTTCCAGTCATGTGTTCAGAGGTGTGGCACAATTATGCAAACTATGTCATACAGTTTGTGTATATCGGTGTCTGTCTCTTCCTGCTTGGGGGGGGTCACTTGTTTGGCCAAATACTTAGACCTGTCTGTGAATGTGTGTGATTTCCAGTAGTGTGTGTGGGTGTCCTTACTGTGTTCTGGTAAGGGTATGTGTTGGTTGTGTTGATGAGCTGCATGTGTTAACCTACACCTCATGACTGTCCAGTCCAGTCATGGCTGTAGACTGGGCTGCCGTTCAGCTTACCCCTGTAGCTGCATCCCAGACAATGTGTGGGGCATGGTGTTAGGTGGGTCTGGCAGTGTACATGGCATAGAGATTACATTCCCCCAGGATGGCCACATAAACAAAGCTCACATTAGGAGACACCAGTAGCTGACTGGTAGACATGCCTGTATGAGCAGTTAGTACTACAATTACCAAGTACTGTCTTTAATTTACGTATTGCCTATGAAGATGTTTTAGACAGTGATGCTCACATGTAATTATTTGTGTTATGGATGTGACAACACTGGCTATTATGGACACAGTGTAGCTACCCTTGGCAGCAAACCTCCTTTGAGGAGCACATCACATCCTGTTAGTTGATTACAGATGATGCATGTGTCTACAGGTCTGTTTCCTTCTCTGGGTATATACTCACATATCCACCAGGACAATGAGCTCTGTTGGGCACAGATACCCACTCCTCAAACAGAGTCATGTATCAATAGGCTCTGATGCCACTATCAACATGATCAGGATATAATCAGATAGTGTGAGCCATCACCTATGATGCAGCTATTACACATGGGCAGCTGTCTCCTACATCTTACACTCCTACTGCAGATGTTGCACAGGAGTTAAAGATGATGTGCAACCTGTTTCATTACTAGTGCTGTGCACTACCTTACATACAGTATGTGCAGGCGGCTGTTAGGTTGGGCTACACAAACCTGGTAGTTTGACCAGTGTGTCTGTACTCTCAAAATCTGCTCTGTGTAGGTGTGCACATAGCCATTTGGCCTAACCCTGTAACAAGGGTCACTACACATTTGCATAACATGTACACGTGCACAGCTGTTACTGCTTACAAATGATAGCAGAGAAGTGGATATTACATGCGTTATGTGCATGGATAGTTACCTGGCTCTTCCAATTTTCTTTGCTATCATGCTGCTAACCTGTCAGATGAATACTAATACTATGTATCCTGTCATTGAGTATTGTAATTGCCAATAGATATAACTACTGTTTGCATAACATATCAGAACTGCTATGTAGAATCGAATACAGATCTGCTTAGACTACTGTACATTATACAGTTATTGGTACAATATCCCACAATGCACACCATATTTGCATGGTAAGCCCACCTTTAACATGTTCATCTTACTTATACACCCATACATATGCCGACTGTTACAATATAACAACATATACTATCCCCTGTTATAGCACATACTTGTTGGACCAGTCCTGACACAGACAGTGGCTGGAAGCGAAATGGTGGGTTCCAAGCCCATAGCATCCCGTGGTGTATGTGGAGTGTGCCGTGTGACCTACAGCAGTACTCACATAGAATACTACAAGCATTACTACTGCTCAACAATACATCGCTACAAGATAGTTATTTCCACGGTATGCATTGATTACACTGTAATTCTTACAGTACAGATGCTACATACACAGACATAGTACATGTTATACATACTTTCTTAGTAATCGGAGGTGTTATTAACTAGTGTACTACTCGTTTTTGGTTCGTCTTTCCATGTTTGTACTGTCCTACAGGTAGATACAGATGGTTTGAATGTGTGACAAGGCAACCTTTTATAGTTACAGATCAGTAACGTGCTATATCGATGGCCATTTGGTGTTCCTAAGTAGCTAATTACATGCACATCAGCTGCGCTGCTACTGCCTTAGCCAATGCCATGGCTACAGTGGAGTATAATTGAGTACTCCATTTGGGCATTGTCCCTTTGCCTTACTTGTGAAGAAGACAGCGTGAAGATTTTTTTTGAATCCATTGCAACAGCTGTATTGAGACGAACAGTAATATATTCTGTGTAATGCCTAGAGGAGTTGGTCTAAATGTGAGTACTGCTGTTATATTTCTGAACATTGCTACTTGTGCAGAGTTTGTCTGTACCTAATACTTCTGCATATGTGTCAGTCTGGCCAGGTTGTTTGACCAGCTCAAGGCTGCATAGCTATGCATATAATGTTAGGGGGTTTACAGTGTGCTTACCAGACATATTTAGATTGGTGTTACTGTGTATCATACTGTGCTTATAATCAATACTCGGTAAAACTTCCTGGTGTACGAACCTTTCAACCCTCTGAAACAGGATTAGTTCATACAAACCCTGTTACATCAGTGGCTGCTCAATTGTATAAAGGCAACTATTTCACATAGGGCCATGTTAGTGTGTCTGTGTCCAGGTATGTTAAGTTTTCAGCAGATGTTGTACAGCAGTTGCATAATTGGTTATGGTATGACAGTATGTATTGATGTAATTATTTCGGTTTTGGGGTAGATGGTGGGTATACATAGCACATGCAGGTGTGTAGGAGCCCCTTTTATACAACATCTATATCTGTGTGGGTGTTCTTTCCCTATGTGAACACCTATCCCTTAGTGGACCAATATTATGGTAAATGCAGGCTGATTCATTAAGGCACTATTAAATGCTTCCTGTACAGCATGCAGGTACTGTTAATCCTTGAATCCTTTTGGCAATACATCGGAATGTAATAAAGATTTGCAAAATGAAAGCTGTCTATGTAATTCTGTCATGGATATTTGCAGCCAATGCAGTCGTGTTGGTGACTGTGTCCGTAGAACATATTTGTAATAGCGAATTGGCATATACTCTTCATATGTTATGTTCATATTGTTTGGGGGGGGCAGAATGTGTGATTGCTATGGTCCATGTTATACTCAGATATGACCACTTTGAATGCTGTCTACAGACATATATGTATGTGTATATATATATATATATATATATATATATATATATATATATATATATATATATATATATATATATGTGTGTGCGTGTGTGTGTGTGTGTGTGTGTGTGTGTGTGTGTATGTATATAGGGGTTCCTATGAGTTCATCGAAATGCCAAAACATCGACGCTCACTTCTTCGACACGAAAACATCGACCCTTCATATCATCGACATTTCACGTAAGCGATCCTCCCCCTCTCAGGACCCATGGTAGCACTTGTGTGTGTATTGCGACGTAAATTACAACGCTGTCAAGGGAAATTGTAGGTAGTGACCTGAACCATATGCACTGTAGTAGACAAACAAGTGCTACCATGGGTCCTGAAAGGGGGACGATCGCTTATGTGAAATGTCGATGATATGAAGGGTCGATGTTTTCATGTCGAAGAAGTGAGCGTCGATGTTTTGGCATTTCGATGAACTCATAGGAACCCATATATAGATATATACATTACTGCATACGTTTATCTGTACCTCCATAGATGGGTAGATGTTTCTAACCTATCTATATATCTACATATATATGTAGACCTGTATATATCGACATGTCTCTATGTATCTCTCTCTCTCTCTCTGTATATAAGCGCATGCCTTTAATTGGGTACATGGCGGGTTGTTCAATTTCAACACATTCCTCCCTTTTGTGTTTTAACCTATCTGCATACACAACTGGGATAGGTATATCCCAGGTAGCTTAGTGTTAGGTTAATCTGAGGATGGAGTACATGGTTGCGGGTTCTACTCCTGGAAGGTGTCATTATTTTACCTCTCAGCGTAGGTACTGGTAGTGAAAGTGTGAATAATGCACCTTTACATGGTTGTGAGCAGGTTTGCCTGTGGTCTGCGTGACGTTAAGCAAAGGTCAAACGTGTGAAGCGCTTCTCCGTTTACTGTGTAGCAGCGCCGTTTACCGTAGCGCAAACACGTGGAAACCTGCTTACAACTGCTTAAGAGTGCTTTAATCCACCTGCATCCAAAAGCCCTTATTCTGGCCCTCAAAATAACCTAACAGCCCTTGCAGTTCTTGAACCCAGGACCATGAACACCACAGTCACTGACCTTACCACTATGGCATCTGAGACATGCATGAGTGTTATGGTGTTTAGAATATACATTGTACTACAGGCATTCCTCACTACTGACAACATATATGACAATCAGTTGGTGTACATATGTCTGATACATGTTATGTTTGTGAAAGTAGGTGTTGCAATGTGACATGACAGGGTGTATTACGAATGAGTATGGTTCTTGCTTTGTGTCCTTTTTATATTGTCCCCATACTCCATGTATGCCCCTCCAGTTCACTTATTGGACATCTGACCCAGGCCCTCCTTGATGCATGATTGCATTACCTATCATTCTTCCCCCACCCCAATCTTCACATACACAACAACCACCCCTTCTTTGGTGACTTAAGTTAATATTAATTGTTATGATACTAGAGCTGCATGTGTTTTGTGTACACTCCAGTTCCTTTGGAGTGCTTCTGTGTCACGAAGTGTGTTCATAGATGGTTTTATATATATATAGCTATTGCTGTAACTACATATATATATATATATATATGCAGACATCACTGACATCTATATATATATATATATATATATATATATATATATATATATATATATCGTATTAGTTTGTAACAGTAATACATCTGTAGACTGGAATGTGTTGGTTCACAAACTACAGTACATTACAATGTACTGTACATATGTTCACAAGGCCACTGTCCCATTTGTGATCATTACAGTGAAATGCATATGGTATAAGGTGTAGTCTCAGGAGCATGACACATGTGTACACCATGGATGGCTTAGTGGTACGTCTCATGACTATAGTGTGCATGGTCCAGGGTTCGATACCTGTGATGCTTTACGAATGTTACTTACTGCAGAGTAAGGCTCATTTATGCAGTTGTAAACATGTTTAACAGTGTTTGTGTGACATTATAGCAGCAGTTACACAAACGTGACATATAACCTGTGCATGCACACACGGCCACATCCGCTAACTACTCCGTATATATACCTGTAAGTGACGTAACATCTCACTATGTGCTGTCATGACATTATGTTCTCTGTTGACTGTACTCTCCTGCACACATGGGTTTATATGGGTGATTTGAATGTTTATTATACAGATGATTACTACCTATATATGTAAGCTGTGGTTAAGGTATACTTTTGCACATGATAAACATCCCTGCCTTTATCGGGATTGTAACCTCGAATGCACAGATACTATGCAGATGCTGTAACCATTACACTGTTGACATTAATGTTGCTTCGGCCTATTTCCTATTTAGATGGTTTTTATGTGTAAGCTAGGCTAAGCAAAGGGCAGTAGCCCCCTAACTCACTGAGCTTCATGTACTCATGATATAACAACATATAACAAAAGTACTGTGAGACAATACATTACATTCCTAACTACATTAGGCATAGCCCGTCATTGATACACTTCAAGGGAAACCTTGTTGTGTGAATGGGTAACAGACTATACACCCCTGGGATCATATGTCCCAGAACCATACAGCCCGGGGGTGGGGGAGCCTGTCCAGTTTGATAGCTGCAAGACCTGTTGGGGGAATTGAATGGTGTGGAATTGCCACATTAACATGCCCTCTTTAGATCACAAAGTGCCCCTATCACCCTCCACAACCACAGTCTTCAACAGCTTCCTGCAACTCTGCTTGGGATTGCTTCATTGGCTATGCTTGACAGAGGCTCAGTTACTTCATCAATGTTGCAGGGAAGGCCATCACACTGTTGCTATGTTTCTAATTGCCCTTGGCCAAATAGATAGTAGGTTATCTGTGCACCTCTAATGTGCAGGCCATCACACAGCCATAATATGCAAATAAACAGACCTTCAGATCACAATATACAGTGTGAACTCACCATGTAGTCAGGAAATAGTTGAGTACAGCACGGACATACAGAACACTGATACTTAGTCACTCCAAATGCCTATCTTGGAAGCTAGAAGACTTGTATAAGGTTAAGGTTACCTAAAGGGGAGATGAAAATCAAGCACAGATGGGAAACATGCATGCAATGATACCATACCAGCCTGTGTGTCTGCCTTACACTTTGGAATACTGGCCAAGGCTATTGGCGCCCCATGGTGCCTTATTTAGGAGAGTCCCGAAAGTGAATACCAGCTCCGCAAACAGCACAATAGCAGATTCAATGTGGGTTATGCTACTCAACACCAGGGGTTGTGATCACAGCATGCATGCACTCACAGCACTCCTCAGGATGGACAACATCAACATCTGTGCATTAACTGCAGTCTGTCTTAAGGCTCCTGAGAGCACACCAGCACTACCAGACTACAACCCATACCACACATTTCAGCCACGGAACATGGACTAACAGACATGGAGGAGCTGTATCCATATTCATCAGGGATACCTACACCTCCAGGTTAGAGGGGCAGTATGATACTTCTGTGATCATCCATGTGCAGCTAACATCAGCCACAACAGCAATGTTGAATGTGGCCTGCTACGGATCACTCTCCATGACCCAGGACCTCCACCTACCTGGAGACAGTGGGGAACACGACAGTCCTAACACACACCCTGGCATTGGTTGATGTCAAGTACCATACCATTAACTGGGAAACGTACTCTGGTACTCACTTCTGGGACCAGAGCTTCCTGGAATGTATCACCTCATATGCCCTGTATCAGGCAGTAACCTCCCTAACGTGGGGTGGAAGCTACTAGATGTGGTCATCACCAACATGGGCAACAGGTGCACTACAGTGGAGGTTTACCGGTCACTGGTTAGATCTGACCATGAACTATTCACTGTTTCCACACCTTAGCATCTCCCCCACCCATGGATACCACAGTGTATACCTTTCCTACAGCTAAATTTACACTTCTAGTGACAGGGGTGGGGGGTTTCACAGCCCCCACACTAAGGGGAAACACTGCTCCAGATACAGACAGATTTACAAATGCAGGCTATAAGCACCTACACGGATGCCATCTCTGATACACCAAGACTCAATCCTCCTAGACAAGGACACCAGTCTGATGGACCTCTGCAATAAACAGACTATACTACAGATGTAGGACAGTGTTCCAGACACACAGCAAATTCCACGAAGGGCAGACATCCGTGACCACTATTAGTATGATACGTAGGTCCCTCATGACATCATCCAATGGATATGCTCCACCTATGGGAATCCATGTCACAGTGAGCCACACACTGTAGTGAGCTGACCTTGCCACAACAATAACCGGAAGATGCTGGAGGGACAGCTTCCTGTCACAGGCACTCCCCATACTTTGGAACAACATCCCTAACTACATTTTACAGAGCCCCTCACTAACACTCTGCAAGAGAAACCTTGAAGGGTGGATGGGGAACAGTAGATGCACCCCAGGGATCCCACCATTGGCTCTGCTCCACAGAGGGATGGTTAATGACACAATGGGGTGGCAAACGCTGACACATTTTGGCTGGCCTTATGAATGGCCTCTGGCAGTTGGCCAAGTACCTACCTATGAATCTATACATACAGTATCTGCATATAGCTTAGTTTACTGTTCAGGTGTTGACTTACCTTGTGCCACTGGCTGTTGTGTGTGCAATAGTTGAGGGCTGCCTATGTTGGATGCACACAGTACACTGCCTATACATGACAATTTACAGGTAGTCTTGTGTGTGTGCCATCTATTCTTACTGTGTGTGCAGGTGGAGAAGGGTGTCAGTTCCTAGGTGCCACACTGTCAGTGTGTGTGCTATACATTCCCTCTTTGCCAAGGCATGGGCATACTGAGCATGCCTTCATCTACCTACTGGGGCTGGCTCAGGGTGTTCATCGTCTGAGTACCTCTGTGCCTGTGGTGCCCTTGGCAATGGTGGTGGGTTGTGAGGGCCTTCACCATTCTGTCCCTGCTGCAGCTGTTTCCACAGGACCATATTGTGTAGCATGGTACACACTATGAAGATGTGGGCACACGTGCCTGGAGAGTACTGCAAGGCTCCACCAGATATGTCCAAGCAATGGAACCATGGTTTCAGCATCCCAAACACACGCTCTATGATGATTCTGGTTTGTGCATGTGCCTCATTATGGCGTTCCTGCATGGGTGTGTGTGCATTTCTGATGGGAGTCATCATCCATGGTTCCAGTGCATAGCCAGCATCCCCCACCAGGTGGCCATTTGGGATGTCCCCCCTGGCGATACAGCTGTGAGGCATACCAGATGTGGGAGTCATGATTGCTTCAAGGGCTGCCAGCACACACATCCATGATAATGCCCTGGGCATTGCACACGACCTGGCAGTTGATGGAGGGTTATCCCTTGTGGTTTATGTAGTGCCTTCCCTGCTCACTGGGTGGTGACTTGATGCGTATGTGCGTGCAGTCTATTGCACCCAGTACCTCCGGGTATTCTGTCACATGGTGGAAAAGACACATATTGCTGGCCAACTCCTCCTGCATTCGGGGGAAGCATATGTACTCATTGGCATGTGGTAACATGGCATCCAGGAACTGGTGTAGTACCCTGGATGCTGATGCCTGTGAGATACCCATGATATCCCCAGTTGGTCTATGAAAGGTACCTGTAGCTAGTATTCTCAGGCTTACACATACCTTCATATCCAGTGTGATGGGTTCCCCTCTGATTGTTCTGGCTGAGGTGTGGCCGGCACAGCTCCACAAGTTGCTGTGGGGTGTCCCTGTCCATCCTGTAATGCTCTACTATTTCCAGATCATGTAGCCCCTGGTAGGTTAGCCTGGGTCTGAACACTCTCCTCCTCCTCTGATGTCTGCAGTGGTCATGTGCATCATCCTCCACACCACCCTCAGTCTCCAACACATGTTGGTGGATCAAAGCTATGGCAGCCCCTAACATGCACATGATAAAAGTTCCCCATCTGTATACACCACTGGTGCAGAGTGTATGAGAATACACAAATGTGTGTGAGGTGCTTTCAAACTTTATAGTATTGTAGTATGGATGCTGCTGATGTAAGTGGGTGTATATGAACTATTCCAGCTGCTGTGTGTCTTAATTATGGGTTTTGCAATGAGTATTCATCACCTGATCACTTTGCTCCCCATGTTTCAATATACTGCTTCCTGAAGGAGGAATATCAAATCCTCATTCTCAAACTCAGAGACTATTGCCAGAGTAAGATACATAAAGAGAAGAAGAAACTGATGTTGTTTGTGGCAAATTAAGTCATAGTTTTGTCCTGATAGAAACATGAGCATGGAATGGGAACAAATATCAACATTATGACATACATCCAAAAAACACACTCATTTCTGATTGTCACTCATTTTACATTCCACCAGTATTTAGAAAACTAAAATCTAACCTCAATGGTGGATTTACAAAGGCTATATCACAATCTGTTCACTGAAACTGGTACATGGTTTTGATAACCAAAACAAGCTCCTCAAGGAAAAGCAAACCTGCCTGGTGGATAACTGCCATTAACAGGCTTTACAATAAGAGGAAGAAATTGCTATCTAATACTAAGAGTGAGTGAGTCCTAAACTGGAAACACTCCCTCCTCAGCTTAAACAAGCAAATAAGACTTCTTTTGAAGTCCTCCAAAGCAAATTATGAATTCAAATTAGCTTCCTCAACTATGGCCAACCATAAGGCGTTCTTTAGTTACATCCGTAACCTCAATGAAAAGGCACAGATTTGTGCTAAACTGCTAGTTAATGATACCACATATACTGAGCCTGTGGACACAGCTAACCTGTTGGCTGACAGGTTCTGTGAAAATTCCATTCCTCTGTCCCTGCCACACATACTCCATGATATCCCTATCACCTGTCCCCTACCTTATATTTCTAAAGGGCAAGTCCTAAACTCCCTCTCTAAGGACAAAAACACAGCATCTATGGGACCTGATAACATCCCTGGCTGCATCCTACATAGACTCCAACAAGAATTAGCAATGCCATTGGGTACTCTTTTCAATCATACTCTAAGCATCAGCTTCATCCCAGCTGAATGGAAAATGGCCACCGTTATTCTCTTGCACAAAGGTGGTGCTTCCAGTAACCCTAGGAACTATAGACCTATTAGCCTGACAAGCATTATCTGCAAAGCCATAGAGTGAATGATGATGGACCTTATCAACAAAGATATAAGTAATCTCCAAAACACATGGCCCTACTCAGTTTGAATTTGTCAAAGGAGATCATACCTGTTAAACCTGGTGGACTTCCTTGAGACAGTCTCCAAGACCCTGGACGAGGAGAAATCTGTGCATACAGCCTACCCAGACTTAGTCAAGGCATTTGACACTATCACTCACTCAGGCATCATTGAAATACTCACCCAGCTATTTATCAACCTTATATCATTAGATGGGTCACTAACTGGCTCACTGATAGAACCCATATAGTCAAAATAGGGGAATTCACCTCCAGCAACAGACCTGTAACCAGTGGTGTTCTACGGGAATCAGTCCTGGGACCTCTACTGTTTGGAATCTATTTCTCTGAAGTACAAGCAAAAACTAAAGGTATATGCCTGACAAAGTTTGCTGATGACTGCAAGCTGGGATTGGTCATAGACTCTTCAAATGATGTCAACATCCTACAAGAGGGTCTTACACAAAAAATGATTAGTGCCAAAGCCATGGCCTTAAACTCAATGCAAAAAAATTATCATCCCTTCTGGTAAAAGTAATATTCCTGCTAACTACCACATCAATAGCAACACCTTAAGTATACACTCAGTGGTGCAAGACCTGGGCACACAGGTTGACAGCAACCATACCTTTGGTCACCATGTCTTCACAGTGGTAAGAAGGGAATTCTATATTGTTCATCTCATAAGTATGGGCATTGCTTCCAGAAACAAAGAAGTTATAACCTCTCTGTACTCTTCCCTCATCAGGCCAATACTTGAGTAATGTGCCCCTTTTCGTATGTACCTTACTAAGTACCTGCAGCAATTGGAGAGACCACAAAGATTCCTCACAAGGAAAATTTGGGGTCTTCAGCATCTGTCCTATGTGGATCATCTGAAATCACTGTCACTTTATTCTGTTTCATATGGACTACTCAGAGACGATCTCTGCCTTGCATACAATGCAATCTCTGACCCTGCTTTATTGAAAATGCTGCATATCCATAAGTCAAATGGTACATGGTTTACTTGCTCTAAAGACCTTAACATGGTATGTGACATCAATAGAACCTGCTGGAAAGACAGTTTTGTCTCCCAGAGGTTACCACACTTTTGAAACAGGCTACCATTTTATGTCAAACAGAGCACCTCACTGTCTCTCTTAAACACAATGGATGATTGGATGGGTAACCATAAATTCACCATTGGGGTTCCACCTGTGTCCCTCTTGGAAAGGGCCAACAGGTGCTGAGCATAGAAATAAGGGTAGAACATGGCTAGGCTTGTAAGGGCCCTAGGGCCATTAACCTAGTAACTTCCTATGATCCTATGCTCTTATGGTCCTATAACATCCCTGTAGCAACTCATGTCTTCCATACTATGTACACAAAGGCATCAACAATGACTCACCTTGAAATCAGAAGTCATCTGTTATTGTTAGTTTCTGAAAAAAATGCATAACACCACAAAACGAGTGTGTGTGTGTATATATATATATATATATATATATATATATATATATATATATATATATATATATATATATATATATATATATATATATATATATATATATATATATATATATATATATATATATATATATATATATATATATACATGTACCCCCACACCTCCCGCTATTTAAATATACCAACTCCGAGATCGCAATGCGTCAAGGAAAATGGAAAATTTCCTGTTCCGCTCTGTATGGAGATCTCCGCTTAACAAGTTCAGTGTCTTAAAATGTCATCTCAGAGTAAAGAGAATAATGTGAGGCATTGCAACCTCAAACACAGCTTATGTTCTCCCACAATTCCCCTGTTCACCTCAGTTCCAAGGATTACAATTAGAATCCTTGGACTTATACCAGGAACCTCAAAACAATCTACACCTCTATTGTTTGTAAGTTAAATAACACATTCTAGTGTTTGGTGACCAAGAATTTGAGATCGGATTGATGTTAGAAAACTATAACTTGGATGTATTTTTAAAATGTTATGAATGACTATTTACAACTGGTTGGATTTTATCCATACAAGATGGAGCAACTGTAAAGTTTTCATCCATCTGGACAGGATTATAATAAAGCTTTTAGGGGCATGGCCAAGATGGTGAGCAGTTAACAGCACTGTTTTTTAGCTCTGCTTCATTTTAACATCTCTGACAGGACTTTTACTAAAAACTTAAATAGAATATTTCAAAACTTGATGGATTTATAGCTGAACATCTGCTAAAAGATTTACTACAAAAGATAAATAGTTTGAACCTCTTTTAATTACTGTCAAGAAAACTAGAAAGAACTAATTGTCTTAGAATGAGCCACACTAAGACCAGTGTACAGAACAGTACTATGAAAAAAGACATACAGGCTATATTAAGATAAATTAGAAAGCAAAATGAACAATTTTAAAGAGGAATGTAAAAAACTACTTGAAATGCTGAGTGAATGTCTTAAACAGCAGTAATCACAAATCTTGAGTATAGAGGAGGCAATGTCTGATTTTGATTGAAGATTACTTGAAAATGAGACTAACACTGAATTTCTTCTGCAACGAAACAACTTATTCCAGGAAAAAACAGAAGATTTAGTGAACAGATCTAACAGGAATAACATCAGGATTTGTGTGATTCCTGAAAGAGAAGATGGAGGAAGTATGATTTAATTCGTTAATACCTGGCTGCCTAAAACTTTGAACCTGCCTGAAGCTTTTTCTTTTGGCATCAGAAGGGCACATAGATCACTTTCTAACTTACCTTTAAAAAAAATACCTTCACCAAGGTCAGTGATTGTAAGACTGTTTTCAAGTCAAGATAAAGATTTAGCCTTAAAAGCTGCATGGACTAATTATCCAGTTAAAATGAAAGAAAATACTATAAGATTTGACAATGACTATTCAACATTAGTGATGTCAGAAAAAAGCATGCGTGTCACTTGTTAAAAGCTTAAAGAAAATCAATATTAAAGCACAAATCTCGTTTCCAGCAAAAATAAGGAATTACCATCCAAAAGAAAAGATGATTTTAACATCTTGGAAGATAGAAATGGACTTTATACAGAAAAATAAAATCCTAGAAAAAAAACAGAAGAAATATACTGCAATCTATCAACTTCTTTGAAGAGAAAAAAAGACGAAAACAGTAAAAACTGAAGGACAAATGAAAATCAAAGTATTTCATGGTTATGAATTCTTATTAATTTAAAGGAGTGGCTCAATACTTATGAATAGGTGCTGAATATTACTTTTTACAAGGTAAATCATTTATTCCTTTCTTTCCCTACTTCAAATAGTTTCTAGTTCCCTTTTTAAATATTACAGTTTGATTCATTTAGCTATATATGAAATTAAAGCCACTTATTTTTCACTTAGAGTTTAAAAAGTATGAATACAACTTATTGAAAGTAAATCATTATTAGGGTGAAACTTATGTCAGGTGGCACACTTTCTGATATCTTGGCATAGCTGAGTAATGTACTGTAAATATAATACAAGATGCAACAAATGACACTAAAGAGGCATATTATGTTAATTCTGGTTTTTTAAAATGGTCCATTAGTTTGGTATACTTGACATGCAATAGCACCCAGAAAAGACATGCTACGTTATAAACAAAGTATAAAAATATGTATTTTTTCCATATATAAAAGTGACTATTGGAATAATATCAAATAATTAGTGTAACATTCACACTTGTACAAGTTAAACCTGGATCACACATAACTGTCATTCTTTTAATGCAAGTTTATATGGTATGTCCCCTTTAAAACTGACAGTCTGCTTTATATTAAACATCTCATACAAACAGTGCTTGCTGAATCATTAAATGTTATTTGTTTGAGTGCAATGGCTTTTTAGTGGTTGGGATACTTTGAGATTTGTTTGTTGTTTCTTGGTGGTTTGGAGGGGTTTGAGGGATTGGTGAGTGGTGGAGGTGGCTTGGATTTACTTGCAAGCATCTTTGTGTAAATTGTAACTGATAGACTGTTTATTTTCAAACCCTTAACATGAAAACCAGCTTGAAACAACTTAGAGTCATGAGCACTTTTGTGATGCTGTGGGAGTTCTGAAAATTTTAAAAACATTTTGAATCATATGCTAAGATGTCAAAGAACACAAATTAGATAATAAGCAAAATACAGTGAATTACATAATTCTGAATGCTTGATGCTGATAGTATACTTGACATGCAATAGCACCCAGGAAAGTTATGTTATGATATAAAGTATACAAATGTAGTTTCTTGCATATATAAAAGTTATTATCATAATGTAATCAAATAATTAGAGTGACTTTTACAAGTTAAAACTGGATCACACATAACTGTCATTCTTTTAATGCAAGTTTATATGCTATGTCTCCTTTAAAAATACCAGTCTGCTTTATATTAACCATCTCATACTAATAGTGCTTACTGAATCATTAAATGTTATTTCTTTAAATACAACTTTTTAGTGGTTAACATATTCTGAAAGGTTTTTTGTTGGATTTTTAGTCGTTTGGAAGGGTTTGAGGGATTGATGTATAATGTAGAGGTGACTTGGATTCCCTTGTGAACACTTTTGTGTGAATTGTATCTGATAAGCTGTTCATTTGCAAGCCCTTGCCATGAGGACCAGTTTAAAGCAGCTTAATTAGAGTCATAGGTTCATAGATTAGTACTAGGCTAACTGCCCTTGTGGGCCATTTTATAAGCCTAGCCAATTGCACCCTCTGAGAATCAAACCCTGTACCTTGCATCTGTAAGGGAAACACCATAACCATTATGTCATGAGCACTTTTGTGATGATGCAGGAGTGCTGAAAATTCCAAGAACTGTCCAGGCTACTTCTTTCTGTCTAAAAGTAAATAATTTTACTATTTTGAATCATATACTAAGATGTCAATGAATACAAGTCAGATAATAATCAAAAGACAGTGAATTGCATTCCAAACCAGTGTCAGTTATTAAAGTGTTCTCAATGTTTGCAGTAGACAAAAAGGATAGTTTATATACTTGCCTATAGAATGGCACTTCTGCTAAAATAATTAGGATTGTGTTCTCTGTTATTGTCTCTTTTTAATTTTAACAAAACTTAATATCTCAGAACAATTTATTATGGAAAGTTTGAATCTTAAAACATAAGATTTTTCAGATGTTTGTTCAGATAGTATTAGACATAACATTTAAGGAAAAAATAGGACTGATTCTAACAGTACTACTAAATTAAAGAGTATCAAATATATAAGAGTAAATATAAATGTTCTATTATATGATACTCTACACTAGGATTATACCTAAAATGTAAAACCTAGGAATATAGTAATAGTACAATATATAGTATACAAACAGAAATAGAAAGAGATTAGAATAAGTAAATATGTATATAGTTAAAGAATATAAATATGTCCACAGGGGTGGGAGGTTGACAGAACAGTTAAGGTGGTCACCTTATAGGCATAAGGTGCAGGGTTTGATTTTCACATGGTGTAATGGCTGGGCTAGAAATGGCCGACAAGGACAATTAGCATGGTACTAATTTATGAACTTATGATCCTATGAACAACTTTACACATTGTAAATAAAACAGAAAAAATATAAAATCAGCTGACCTAACAATTAATAAATATGAACATAACAACTGACTTCCTCCCTATAGTAGACCAGGGAGATAATGTGAGGTATAGGGAAAGAGGATTGTGGAGATATTCAGTATGGTCAACTTATAATAAAGATTCTGAACACTTGTTTAAATTTTGTTATTCATAATAACTCACTAACAGGCTTTTTTAAGATGATAAAAAATAAGCAAAAAAGTGTGTTTACAACAGAGACTCCAACTAAAGTTCCACTCCAGAGTATAGATGCACATTAAAATATAAGGCACATTTATATGAATCAAAGGCATGAGCTAAGCATTGTTAGTCTAATGGAGAGTTTGAGAGGTAGTTTGTTCATGTTTTTCAACAAATTAGGAATACATTATTCCATGGTAGAATGTTTTAGGGTTACATCATTAGGTCATTTTTATTTGTTTCAAACATTTTGTCCATAGCTGAAGATTTCATATTGTTACATATAAAGTATATAGTAAGTTCTGTACATAAATGTGATTTCATTATACCTGTATTTTTCCCTCTTATATAAATGTCTGATTTTAAATGCATATTTATCAACATTAATGGATTGAATAATACAGTAAAGAGGGGTAGTCCATTCAAATATTTGCAATTGCATAAAGCTCAAATAGTTTTTTTACAGGAAGAATGTGTACTTAATAAAGATGTAAATAAACTTTCATTAAAGAATTATTTGGTTTTAGCAGTTTCTGGCTTTCAAGCTAAAAGAAGAGGCACCCTCATTTTATGGAGGAACTCACCAGTAAAGCCTAAAGTAAAAGATACCTATGTTGATAAAAATGGTATGTTAAGCATGATTATAATTGAGTGGAACAGAAAACTATATACATTGGTGAACTCTTATTGGATTCCAGGGGTTGGAGCTAAAGATGTAAAAAATTACTTAGACACTATAGCCTATTACATGAAAGGTGAAATCATAATGGCTGGTGATTTTAATTGTATTTTATCAGACAAAGACTTCACTGCAGATAGAAAGCTGAGAATCACATCTTCAGCCAAACACTTAACAAATCTTTGTATATCTAATGAATTTAAAGGATATATATGAGCTAAGGAAAACAAACTCACTTCAATTTGCCCATTACTCATACAGATATGGAACACAAATATTGATAACATTTTTTACTCAATCTGTTTTCCCATATCAGAGAAGTTTCAGTAGTTTCATGTCCATTATCAGACCATAATGCTATAATTTTTAATATTAATTTAAAAACTAACAATTTAATACATCACAGGAGATTACCAGAGTACATTATTAAAGGACTCAAGGATTGTTATGTTAAAGGCATCAAAATTTTCCTAGAAATAGACATGAATGGTGAAGTATCTGACATTGCCTGTGGGATTCACTAAAGGCTTATTTAAATGTAAGAGTTACAATCTGTAATATTAGTAAAACAAGAGAATAGGGAAATAATTGACCAAAATAGATACACTAAAGTTAAATCTAAAATCAATTGACATTATCACTCAGGGCAAATTTAAAAACTTAAATACAAAATATGTTGAAATTCTAAATCATAAAGTTTCAATAAACCTGGAAAAACTTAAGCTTTAGGCATATTCAGTAATCCCTTTAAGCTTGCATAAACTTGCTTTTAGATCAATGAAGATGAATAAACTAAATCATATCAAAGAAATTATAACACATATAAATAATAAAAAAGAAAGAAGAACAGATATTAAAGGTATTCTTGAGGGCTTTAAAATATTTAATGAAAATCTAAATAATAATATAAATAACTTAGATGATGATATAGTTGAAACTTTTCTAAGAGAAATATAAATAATAAAATAAGTGAACAAATAAAAAAAATGATAAACCATACATTTTCACAGAAATAAAATATCAGATAGAAAAAGTAAAAAATAATAAGGTGCTAGGCTTGGATGGTCTTATACCAGAACTATATAAAATACTGGATGATGCAATTAAAATATTAGATAAGGTCTACAGAGAAATAAAATAACTGTTGAAGTACCTCCATCATGGAAATATTCCCTTATATCACCTTTTTAAAACTAGATAAGGATCCTACAAAGCGTTCATCATACAGACCCATTTCACTTTTAAATGCAGAATATAGGATGTCCATGTCCATTTTAGATAACAAAACCAATCTACTTATACATAAGCTAATTAACAATGATCAAACTGGGTTTATTTTAAATAGACAAGTACAGGGTAAGATAACAGGAATACACATATTATATAAAAATAAAGAACTTTCTGTCTTTAGTCTCGATTTAACTAAGGCTTTTGACACAGTTAATTGGTTGTACCTGTTTAAAACACTTAAAGTGTATAATTTTTCACCTGAACTAATTGCATTAATTTCTAAGTTATACAATAACTCTTTTGCTTATGTTAAAATAGATTATTTTCTTTCTAATTCCATGAAATTACAAAAAGACACAAAACACGGCTGTCCATTATCACCTTTACTTTTTGCATTAGCTATAGAGCCCTTTGCTAATAGTATTAAATCCAATAAGAACATTAATGGTATTAAAATAAAAAGATCTTGAGCTAAAGATTTAACTCTTTGCTGATATTTTACTAACAATAGGAAATATAGAAAATTCATTAGAACATATAATTAGTTCTCTGAATCAATTTGAAGAAATCTCAAACTTAAGACATAAAAATAATAAAACAAGTACATTGTTAGTTAATAAAACATTTAAAAAAATCATACAAAAATATTATAACTTCAATTGGAATAGCAATCAAATTAAATACCCTGGTATAACCATTATGTCTGATAGTAAAGAGATGATACTAACTAACTTTCAACAAATTTTTGATAAAAATTTTAAATTTAGTCACAAATTAAATTATTCTTTACCATGTAAGAACAATTAATGCTTATTAAGATGGCAATTCTCCCTAAAATATTATTTGTCTTACGATCTTTAGCACTATCTCCACCAACAAATGATGAAGAAGATAAATAATATTCTACTTAAAGTTGTTTGGAATCCTAATAAACCAAGAGTTTCCTTTGATTGGCACAAAAAGGTTTGGAATGATGGGAAAATAGGATTCTCCGATATTCAATTGTATGCTACTTTAACAATTGTAAAAGTTATAGCGTTGTGGATAAATTCATCCTATGATTTAAAATGGAAACAAATACATCAAGAAATATTATTAGTAAATAATAAATATATCACAACCAGTCATAAACAAATAATCACAAACAACACCTGGGTAGACGTACCCTTTACAATTAAAACGAAAGGAACAAAAAGTCAAGCTGTAGGTTTCAATAAAGGCTGTCCTCCTTTATGCCAAAAACGAACTGGCCACGCAATTGGTAAACCACCAAGCACTTTAATTATGCCAACGCAGAACACAGAACACAGAACACAGCACACCATTCTAATATAACAGTGATAGAATGTGATTGAGCGCGCTTTCGTCTCGTGAGACTTCTTCAGAATCAACTGATCTACACTTAAACTACTATATATATATATATATATATATATATATATATATATATATATATATACACTCTATGTAATGCAATAATTGCTTAATTACTTAATAATATTAAAAACACTTTTTCCTAAATAAACTGCTGTGTGTACATAATAAATAATAAAAGATGACATGGAAGCTACAATTCACAACTGTAATGCATGTTAATGATAATTAAATAAATAAATAATGAACATTTAAGCAACCATAAATATAATATATATAATCTATAATTAATCAATTAATGTTTAGTTAATATATATATATATATATATATATATATATATATATATATATATATATATATATATATATACATATAAAACACCTGTTTCAATACATACTATTAAAACCAATTTAAAAAACTTTGTTGAACAACAATAATTAATAAGTGTATTGAATGTGGACACAAATCAATATTAAAAAACATATAAAAACATATAAAATATATGATTAAGTAATGTATAATAAATAATATATAATAAAATAATAGACCTACTGTCCTATGGATTAAATTATATATATATATATATATATATATATATATATATATATATATAAAAACCTATTCAGTCTTGTTTTCATCACCTATAAAATCTACCATATTTATATATTGTGTATATAATGAGGATATACTGGATATTATGAGACCAATAGTTACATCTAGGGGTTCAAAAACCCAACCCCTTGGTATATATGTCGATACTAAATTAAAGGGATTTTATAAGAATTATACACATATACTGATAGACTCTTGGGATTTTTTGAAGAAATTTAGTGCAATACCATTTCAAGAAGATTTTATATTTATAACAATAGATGTAAAAGATTTATTTTCAGTGATTCCACATAAGGAGGGGTTGGTTTGGTTTGAAAAAATGATTGTTGAGTTCAGCATGCTGAACCCGGAAGAATTTAGGCTAGTTCTTGAAAATATGGAACTAGTGTTAAAATACAATTTTATTTATTTTCAGGGAGACATCTATCATCAATTGGATGGAGTTGCCATGGGTTCAGCATATGCACCTATTTATGCTAACATTATAATGTTATTCTGGGAGAATACATATATTTTTTGGTCAAAATTCCAAAAATATATTATTAAATACTTTCGATTCCTGTATGATGTTATTATTATATGGAACGGAGGAAAAGAAATAATAGAACAGTTTATGGAATATATTAATGGTACTACCCGGTTCTTGGAATTTACATATGAGTATAATAAAGATGAGATACATTATTTGGATGTAACCATAACTAAAGATTATAAGAAAGGTGGATATAAATCCCAAGTATTTAGAAAGGAATGTTTTTCAAATTCATATCTACATTACCAAAGTGACCATCCCCATCATACTAAAAGAAATATAGTAAAAGGGCAAATGATAAGAGCTGCTAGAATGACGACTGATTATAGTGATTTTTTAGATGAATTGGAGCTTATCAAGGAGATGTTTAAAGAAAGAGGATATCCCTTAAATATGTTGGAAAAAATTAAAATAGAAATAATAAAGAAGCGTAATAGTAGATTTAAACCATTCCTGGCAATTGGACAGAATGAAGATGGTTCATCATACCATACCACCTATATTGACACAAGTATGGAAAATGAGTATAATCTGAGTAAGGATTACAGAAAAGGACCAAATAAACAAAATAACATAATAGGTAAAGAAATCCCTCGATTAATTTTAACCTACTATTCGGATGTAGGGTGGTTAAAAAAGGGTATTAATGGTATTTGGAATATGTTTAAAATGATGCCCATGAGAATAAACATATTCCAGTGCCAGTTAAAATATACATTTAGGAGAAATAGAAACTTGAAAAATATTTTTGAGAAAAACAAGGAACAAGAAAAGAGAGGGGCATCACTAAAGGTGGGTACATACAAATGTGGGAGGTGTGCACAGTGCCCATTTATTGCCTGTAGAAAGGATATTAACATTCCTAGTATTAATTTTACAATTATAGGGCACACTTACACTAGTTGTTATACAAAGGGAGTGGTTTATTTAGCTTACTGTCAATCATGTTGGGGGTACTATATTGGTAAGACAGAAAGAAATTTGAAAACTCGTATATATGAACATATTAGAGATATTAGTAAAAAGAATGAAAATAATGCACTGTATAGGCATTCGGTTACATGTCAAAACATGGATATAAAATTTTGGGTATTGGAGGTAGTAAAACCAAAAGAAAGGAGAGGGGACTGGGAAACCCTTTTGGAATACCGAGAGATGATATGGCAGATGAGACTAGATTCTTGTGTATTTCCTGGTATGAACGATCATATTTCGATAAAACCTGCCTTAAAAATGATAGCATCTAATTATGGTAGGAAATAGACCTGATCTAGTAATACTATTTTTTGGATATTTTAGGTTGTAGTTCCACCATTACCATATAGCCACAGCCTGAGGGGAAATAGTAAAGTACATTAAAGTACATTGGAGTACATTTTAATTTTAATTTTAATTTAAATATAACTGTTCAGACACTTTCCCCAGTGAGTGTTGAGACGTATGGTTGTTATGGTGTATATATATAATTATTAATTTTTAATTACTTATTAAACTTATTATATATATACAATTATATAATTACCAGTTTATATTTACATATATGGAGATAACATTATACCAGCTAGTGGTTCTACATAATAACAGTTCTTATATATAATATCCAGTATATCCTCACTATATATACAATATATAAATATGGTAGATTTTATAGGTGATGAAAACAAGACTGAATAGGTTTATATATATATATATATATATATATATATATATATATATATATAAATATATATATATATATATATGTGTGTGTGTGTGTGTGTGTGTGTGTGTGTGTATAATTTAACCCATAGGAAAGTAGGTCTATTATTTTATTATATATTATTTATTATACATTACTTAATCATATATTTTATATGTTTGTTAATATTGATTTGTGTCCACATTCAATACACTTATTAATTATTGTTGCTCAACAAAGTTTTTTAAATTGGTTTTAATAGTATGTATTGAAACAGGTGTTTTATATGTATATATATATATATATATATATATTTTAACTAAACATTAATTGATTAATTATAGATTATATATATTATATTTATGGTTGCTTAAATGTTTATTATTTATTTATTTAATTATCATTAACATGCATTACAGTTGTGAATTGTAGCTTCCATGTCATCTTTTATTATTTATTATGTACACACAGCAGTTTATTTAGGAAAAAGTGTTTTTAATATTATTAAGTAATTAAGCAATTATTGCATTACATAGAGTGTATATATATAGTAGTTTAAGTGTAGATCAGTTGATTCTGAAGAAGTCTCACGAGACGAAAGCGCGCTCAATCACATTCTATCACTGTTACATTAGAATTGTGTGCTGTGTTCTGTGTTCTGTGTTGGCATAATTAAAGTGCTTGGTGGTTTACCAATTGCGTGGCCAGTTCGTTTTTGGCATAAAGGAGGACAGCCTTTATTGAAACCTACAGCTTGATTTTTTTTTATAAACAAATAATCCCTAATAGTTTTATCTGGTTATTAACAGATTTTTGTGTAAATTGAATTACCCCCCCCTTCTCAAATTCCCTGTTTTAAATAGCATAATTTCCTCTTTCCAAAAGTTCATACATTCTAACCATTATATTAATTAAAGACTTAATATTTTCTGTGTTTCCAATTGCATATACAAATGACTGCTGCTAGTATTGAAATGACAGGTAACTTAATTTATTGACATACATTCTGAAATGGTGCTGATATATATATGCTGTTGAAAATACAAGGCCCCAAAAGAATCAAGATTCTGAGAATTGGTTAATTTTACAAATATTTAGGTACTTTGTGAACACAGAGATAAATAATATATTTAACCTATATAAGAAAATGCTCTCCAAATTATTGGAGTTCTTAATGAGTATCAATAATAATGCAATGAAAAATAAATCATTTGTCACAAATGTATACAATTCTTAAGTTAGAGTTCACATATTTAGACGATTCCTATTGGAACTATTCATTAAAAATTAATAATGAAGTCTTCTCTGAAGAATACAAGAAAATAGTATTAAAACCTACAGATAAAACCACATCTTCATTATAATGGAAAATTTCACTTGGAAATTATAACACTGAGCTTTTGTTACTCCTAACAAAATTGCAAGTGTGCATAAATCAAATAGAATTAAATGCTGGAGATGTGATTCCGAAATAATAGCTGATTGGAGGCCTGCGGTATATGAATATGAAATCATCTCCATTTTTTGGAAACAAGTTAATAACTTCATTCAAGCTCTATGGTCAGATAGATGTAATATTTCTAAATCTTTAGTTTTATTTAATGATCTGATTCCTGAGATAATTCCAAAAATCCAAGTACCTCTTATTTGGTCTATTCTTGCTATAGCCAGAAAAGTAATGACTAAAAATTAGAAAAGTAAAGTTACCCCTCTAGTGTTGAATTGTTTGCAGTAGTGAATTGCATACTATAAAGATGAGAGCTTCTAATATTACACATTCATATAAATCTTGGCTTAAACTTAAATACTTGCTTGAAAAATATTAATTGTTGTTGAATTTATTGGTATGACAAAAATTGTTTGCAGTAGTAAATTGCTTACTACAAAAATGAGAACTTCTAATATTACACATTCATATAAATCTTGGCTTAAACTTAAAGACTTGCTTACAAAATATTAATTGTTGTTGATATGTATAACATTGATGTACTGATCAGCTGTGGACCTATGTAAATAATTGTTTGCTTGTTTTACAATTGATTTTTGTATCTATTTTTTAAAACCAAATTACAAACAAACAACAACAAAAAATAATACATCTTTTATGCATCAGGAAAGGATCAGCATAAAGCTTTCATGCATCAGGAAAGGATCAGTATAAAGTTAACATGCATCAGAAGAGGATCAGCCTGTCACAAATTTTTTCTGTTAGTCAAGTGATATACAGTGGCTTTCAGTACTTAAGGAAGAGACTGTTAAGGTCTTTAAATTTCTCTAGATATTTTGCTTTATCAGCATAATTAAACATTTTTGAAATTATTTAACAGACAATAGCTACTTAACTCACTTCCTCAAATAAACTGGTCAATTTATTGTAATCTCATTTTCTATAAATGTATACTGTTTCAAATACTATGCTTCACTGGACTACAAACATTTTAGAATTTGTATCTTCAGTGGCAGCACCACAACATTTCTGCTACTGCTTAACTTGTAACTTCTTGTCTCCTTATACCCTTAGCTTCTAGGAATGGTATTTCAGGGAATACAACTGTCTCCACCATTTTCCTGGAACCACTATTTGTCAAGTGTTAAATGAAAAAAATGTGGTGCATATAGGTAGAATTCATAAACATATTTTTCAGTTATGTAAAAGTGGTACACCATAAAAGCTACATACGAGAGCCCTAAACCATTTGTAAATCATCCTCTATGCCATGGAGTACTAATAAATTCTAGTACATACCTGGAAGAGTTTATGTATGCAGTTGATAAGCAAATGATATTCCCTACTAATATCCGTAATCTACAAATGTGCTTAGATTGTGGATCATGCCACATTTGGGAGGCAAAAAAGCTATGGGAGTTCAACTGCAGTCTACCTCCACCAAATGAAGTACTGATGTTGCTGATGTATCTTAGAGAGGAATGTTTTCTACAATAGATCACTAATGAACAGCAATATCAGTATGCCATGCATGTACATTATTGCAATGTTTTATATTGCTAAAAAGAAAGTGATGCATAAGGCAACATATTGCTATGCATGCAAATGCTGCACAAGAGCCACATCTACTACATCTACCACACCACTGACAAAGTAATGTTCCCACCAGTGGAAGTGCAATACAAGATAATCCACTAATTTAAATATAAATATATATACATAAATGCCCTAAAATGTCTTTTAAAACACATGGGCATGACAACAGAGATTGCAACAATGCATGTTACACCATTGCACTGCACTCCACCTGTGTCATAACAGTTCTGCCTTGTTTCTTTGCACTATCAATTCCTGTAGCACTGTGACAACTAAGGTCTCTGTTACGGACACATGCATGAGCTGTGCTCCTTCCTAACCATAGTCTCATAGTCTGTGACATTCCTCTTACCATTCACATATGTGGATGCATCATGAATCCCTGGCACTGATTAATAATGTAACTTAGTAGTTTATGTATGAAGTTAATCTATGCATTCAGATATGACTTGCATGCTGTCTGGAATGTAACAGAACTGCAGCCTAAAAACTGGAAAAATACTTCCCGAGTCAGACAGACCATCAGTACACAGCTGATCTGTGATGTAGTATGGCAGTGATGTGTATCACTCTCAGTGGAGGGGACATCAGCTTCTGCTACTAATAGTCACTTTGAGTGCTCATTAAATGGCAGAAAACATGTGCTCTTTTGCTTTATGAATAGGATTCATGTCCAGTGTCTGCCATGTACTACTCACACAACAGGCACTTATGGGACTGTGAATGTATTTTATATATATCTTTAGGAATTTGTTTACAATTCTTTAACTTTTTTTCTGGAGGTGGAATGAATGCTGTTTACTGTATCTTAAGTCACTATCCAGAACCTTTGATTACTATACTCCCATTATTTTTTGGGGCTGCAGGACATTACATGTATAATTTTCAAGGTGTTCTCACATATAATCCTGCTGATTCTTCTTACCTCTGGCTAGGCTATTGTTCCTCTTCTACAATTTATATGCAGAAAGGATTATTTCATTTTCCCTCTTACTGTTTCTCATCCATTTATTTCCCCTCCTAACAAACTCACTTGCAGGCCCTTGTTTAGTAATAATGTTTGTCTCCTACTATTGCACTGTACAATAACTACTTTGTGTTAAGTGAATGACAACATGCCTCTCAACTGTAAAGATTTTTGCAGAATGTCCAGAGTTTTGCTTCATATTTTTGGTTTGTTCCTCATAATTTTTTTTGAAAACTCACTGGGATAATATAAGGCTTAAAGTCACTAAATAATGAAGTGCATTTGAGTTTCGGATTTATAACAGCAATAGTTAAAATCTGTCTGTCCCTATTTTTGGGCCTTTGTCCATCCATTATGTCAGGCTTTGTCCAGATTTCTTGTGCTAAGAGGTTGAGAAGTACGAATGACAAGTTTTAATAACTCATCTTTCTGTGGCAATCCTTGAGAACCACTGAACAGTGTTCTGCTAACATTGATTTATTTATTCACTATTGATCTGAAGCTCCACTGTGCTTTCCTTAATGTGACCCAATTGTTCTCTCACATCCCATCTATTATTACCTCCCAGGATTTGCTTAGGCCTACCGACACCGTATTACAGCATGCCAGTTTGCAGATCTGTATATCTGTATACTTACACAGGTACACTGGTCTGTACACCTGTGTAAGTATAGATCAAATTTTTGCTGTATTTACATGCAAAGAGTGCAATGAGTAGTTGATTTTAGATATCTCCCCTCCCCCAAATTCCAGAAATATATTTCTGCTGGTAAAACAGCATTTCCAGAACTACACTGTTTCATTTGGTTTGGGAAATTAACCTGTTTTTGGCCTGTTAATATATTTCATCATCACCTGTCCATGTGCTTGTTTATAGCTGCACTGCATTGTGAATTATTTTGGTGTTAACTACTGTTTCCTGGAACTCTAGCACAATGATGTAGGGCTACAGGCTACAAAAGTGCTGTATTCTTCACAGGAATGAGTTTCATTCATCCATTCTGTAGAACTATATCTTATAAATCTAGGCAGCCCTGTAACTAGATTTATCTTCTAAACAATTACATAAACAGACCCACTAACCGACAGAAAAAAAAAAAAAAGAACTCCTGGATCAATTCTGAAAAAATAAAAGTATCCTTAATCAACAGGGTCTGTATTAGAACACTGAACTTTCAAAATTTAAAGTGTTCTAATATCGAATCCTAGTAATCAAAAATTTAAAACATCGAACATACAGAACAGCAGATTTCTTCCTACGGAAAAAATTTGCTGTTCCAAAACACATACACACAACACAATCACACCAAACAAACAGCAATCCACACACATACACCTAAAATCTTACACCTAACCCTACACTAAACTATACATACACCACTATGTATGTGTTTTAATATAGACCCAATCAAGACTAGTAGAAGTGTTAGGAATCATAATATATATAATAATAATAATTGATATATATACATATTTATGTAACTGTTATACGCATAACCAATCACAAAATCAAATATAAAATATTTATCTTAAAAGACTAAAAGTAAAAATAGCTAAGAAATCATAAAAAATAAAACTTGTTTTGCAGGGGAGCAAGCTCCTGTACACCTCCTGCAGGGTTATCCACATAATAACAACCAAACTTGCCTCTATCCCCAAATCAATAGACCTCCTTAGAGCCTTCTTGGTGCCCTGCTGTTTTCACTTAAGTCTCTTCCTTTTCCCATCTTTTAATCACTGCCACATAACATGTGTAGCCACTTTATGTAGCCATTTTACTGTCTTACCCTCTCTCCAAAAAACAAAAAAACAAAAAAAAACCTCTACATTACTAATCTATACCATGTTATTATGTGGATAACCCTGCTGAGGTAGTACCCTAACCCTAAGGTCCGTCACTATCGCACAGTCACCTCACCCACGCCCTAACCCTATCTCACCTACCCCGCCCTAACCCTCATGTCCACACAATCGCACACTTAACTGACCTGCACCCTAACCCTAACTCACCTAACCCACCTTAACCCTCATGTCCACACAATTGCACACTTACCTGAACCCGACCTGTAACTTTCCACCACAACGCTGAAAATACCGAAGCAAAAGAAATGGACAACCGAATTCTTTCCCTAGGAAAAAATTTGGTTTTCTGTTTCTTCAATATTTTCACTGAAAACGGGTCGATATTAGAACACTTGACATTTTGAATGTTCGGTGTTCTAATATAGACCCAATCAAGACTAGTAGAAGTGTTAGGAATCATAATATATATAATAATAATAATCGATATATATACATATTTATATAACTGTTATACGCATAACCAGTCACAAAATCAAATATAAAATATTTATCTTAAAAGACTAAAAGTAAAAATAGCTAAGAAATCATAAAAAATAAAACTTGTTTTGCAGGGGAGCAAGCTCCTGTACACCTCCTGCTACTTATATACCAACATTGAACAACAATGAGGAACAAACACATTCCAAAGCCAGCACAAAAAAATGAATGTTCGTCTAAATAGTGTATGTATCTACACACACACACACACACACACACACACACACACACACACACACACACACACACACACACACACACACACACACATCTTTTAGCCTGGCTCAACAGGTGATTACCTATAATGCTTGCACCAGCTCAGTTCTGCACAGTACAACAGTACAGTTCTGTGATACAATATCTGTTTATTTTATTTTAATTAAACAATTAAGGCACTGCTTGTTCAGAGTATGTCATCACACAGCACATCTGTAAATAAAATATTTGGATTATAACAAATGTATTGTATACTGAAGGTTCTAATAGGATTCATGAAGTCTCTGAGTAGTAATATTTTAAATACTAATGATTAACTTATGATTTGAAGGAGGTATGAGATTAGGAAACATAAAAGGTATAAAATGAGACAAACAAGAGTGGTGTCATCATTTTCCATTTCTATCCTTTTAAAAAGGGAAGCAGATGGCAAAGAGTTGAAGTATTATATTATATTTCAGAAAAAATGATTCTCCACTTTTATGGAGAGTTCAGCTGAAAATATCATAACAGATGATTATCAGTGTTCTGTCAGAATAATAATCTGAGTAAGAATAAAATGCCCCCCTTTTGTGCTGAAACAATGAAAGAGTTGCACTGCCTTTTGCTCTCCAGTTTTACTGTACACATTTGTTTTGTATAACATCTTCAAAAATTGCTTAAGAAACCACTTTCTCAAAAACCAAACTTGCCTCTATCCCCAAATCAATAGACCTCCTTAGAGCCTTCTTGGTGCCCTGCTGTTTTCACTTAAGTCTCTTCCTTTTCCCATCTTTTAATCACTGCCACATAACATGTGTAGCCACTTTATGTAGCCATTCTACTGTCTTACCCTCTCTCCAAAAAACAAAAAAACAAAAAAAAAACTCTACATTACTAATCTATACCATGTTATTATGTTTTGTTATGTTATATCCAAACATTGTCATTTTCTCAACTGTATAAAATTCTTTACATTGTATGTACCTAAACTATGCATGTTCTCTTTGCTGTAAAAGTGTAATTTGCAACTCTATGTAAACTGTAATTTGCAAGTCTGTGTAAACTAAATTTATCGTGGAGCTTTTCTCCCTGGGCCTTCATTGAAAATGGGTTTGTGACCCAGTGGACTTTCCCGGTCAACAAATGTAAATAAATACATATATTGTTTAGCTTGTTCAAGCCTACAGCACTTTTTTGTATAGCTCCTCTTCACACCCTTGCTCCTTATGATGTTCAGACCTTTTTCAGGTCTGGCTTTTTTAACCAAGTGATTTAGCAGCTAGTAATAAGTAATGCTAGAAAGTATATGGACTTATTAACAAATTACGCTAAGACTGATATTCTAGAATGTCCTGCAGTATAGAAATTAATCCCTGCTTGTGACTTTTTTATTCATATTTTGTCTTTATCTTCAGATTTTCATAATTGAGATGCCTACATGTTATTGAGGGCTATGGTATAATATGCCGTTGTGGAAAACAGGAAAATTCATTGTCAACGTCCATTTATATCACAGTATACCTGAGATATTGCTAGTTGTTTGTTAGTAATTATGGAAATAAACAATATTTCCATTTGCATTTAATACTTCAAGAACTAAATGGCTTACAAACTGTTGCATGACATCAGGTGAAATCATATGTGTTGTTGAAGAAGACTCCCTTTGATATTTGCAATATAAGATGCTCATCTTGAGAGATCTTCAGTGTTATTTGTATTTCTTATTAAACGATCAAGCATATATTTTCATAATTCTGTAACTATCTATAAAAGTGCAATCATAGATAATTTTTTGTTGTCAGGTGAAAGCTTATGTCTGGGTAACAAAAATGTTCAAACAGCATATGTGTAGGTTGCACAGTTTTCCAAGATATGACAATTTGCTTGTGACAGTTTAGCAAAAACATAATTCTGGGTTCATGTGCATTATAACATATTATAGTATTTATAGAAAGACTATGAATGCACTGAATATTATCATCTGTAAAGAATACTTCTTACAGATAACATTGATATTTGTATAGTTTTAATCCCTCTATCCACAACCCCTTTTTTGCACATGGGGTTGGGGTGTCACTTCAACAGTGACAATCATCAAGAGCCAAGGTTTACACCGCTGGGTGGATAACCCTGCTGAGGTAGTTCTTCAACACCACATCCTCACACCTATGGCCAGTTTAGAGTGTCCAATCTACCAACTGTATGTCTTTGGAATGTGGGGGGAAACACATGCGAACACAGGGAGGATATGCAGATTCCACACAGAAGACACCTAACAGAGAATTGAAGGAAGGAACCTCTTGCTGTGAGGTGATAATGCTATTCACTGTGCCATGTGTTTTGTGAATAATAAAAGACATTAAAAATATTAAAACTATATATTTGTGTAGTTTTAATATCTTTTATTATTCACAAAACATTTACATTTGTTTATCTTATATTTTTTAAGTCCATTGTTCAGGAAATGCTCTGCAATGTTTGAAGGCAGCTAGAAGTATGACATTTCATATCACATAGGTTTTAATTGGTTAAATATAACATTGTACTTATAGTGAGATTAATGTTACCATGCTCTGTACGTGAAAGAGTTCAGATGTTTCCAAGAGGTGGCTCACAATTTGAGAATTAACTTTTTAAAATCTTTCACAAAGATTATTTGTAGGAGCAACACTTTATCATTGCCCATTATATTTTATGAACATTAGAACTATGATAAGTAGGGGTATATATAAATAGATAACTATTAACCTAGCTCTACCGCCAGCATTTCTGTTATATTGCAACATCTTACTTGTATGCATTACTATAAGCTTAGCTACTGCAAATGTTGCAACGGCCTACTTTTGCTTCTCCTTCATTTTTAAACTGAGAATGGTCTCATTTGGCCCTGACCTCTTCAAATGACAGGGAATTACATCAAATTAGTGTCTAATGAGAAAATGCACACAATCTGCAACAAGCAGAGGTCACTCTCCAAAGACATAAATGTTGACCTTCTGCACAATCTAATTCCCCAATGGATAATATAGTGAAATCAGCTCACAGACCTCAGAGGTTATTGGGTTCAATTGATCTTACTGTCCTGAAAATAAATACAGGATCTTCAAATTATGTCTGCTTAATCAGAGGTGGACAAGCTATATCCAATGATTGAAAGAATGAATTCTGATGAATAAAATGATTATCTCTATTTATAATCAAACAGTTGGCATACACTTTCAGCATAATCTCAGGCAGGTGAGAACTTATATCATAAACTGCTTTCTGCTTATACAGTTATGCATGTATTTTATGCTTGAGTGTTTCATTTTAAATGCAATTATAAATCTAGGAATAAAAATAAAAGCTGTTCAACACCAAGACAGCTTGAAAGGAATTACCTATATTGTTAGTGATGCCTTGAGAATATACACTATGAAAGTTTCCCTTGATTATGAGTATAGAAACAAGTGAAAGTTTTAAGGGAGTAGCTTAATATTTCTATAATATGTAGCAGCTGAACTGCAATGAAGCATCTTAGCATAAAAATATGTATTTTAGCATAAATATGACATGAATGAAAAATTCTATACTAAAATAAATATCCAGTTTCATCTTTTCTGAACACAGCAACTCCCTTTAGGTAAAATAGTTATAAAAACTTACTAGACTTCAATTCTATTATGCATCATGGATAATAAGATAATAACTAAGCAAAAAAGATACAAATATCTATGTAAGAAAAAAAGTAAATGCCACATTAGAAGAAAACAAGTCTTATATGTTAACTGTAATAGTATTGTTGAGAACAGCATACATATAATTATAAAATATACAGACATACTTGTAAACAATTATTTTTTTGTCCAAATGAAGCACAATCAGATAGCTGGTGACTTATAGTTATCTTCAGTAAATACAAACAGCAATGTGGGCATTAACAGCCACATCAGTAACCTTTGCTATGAAGTGAAGAAATAAATATAAAAGGAGACATATAATAACAATTAATTAACCATTGATTGTCTAAGAGAATTTTAGAATAGATATTTTGATATCATTTTAAAAGATAATTGAAAAACTACTGGAGTGCAAAGAGAAGCTAATGGACATTTATTACCTATCTTGTTATAAATGGAAAGTGTTTTTGTGTGCCAGTCTGAGTACCGCGTTCATAGCAAAATGAACAAATATTTAAAACCAGGATTAACTGTTGCTTGTCTCTTCAGATGACACAGAAACAAAACAATTGCAGCTTATGGTATGTATATACATTTTTGTTTTATTATTTCAACAATAGTTTTATTAAGAATTCGGCAAATAAAAGCATGAAAATTTAATATGTAAAGACATTATGCAGACTTTAATTAGAAAGTGCATTATTAAATAGTTGCTAAAAAATATGGTACAACTTCTAAGTTAAAGACACAGAGCAGTACTACTGCAAATTGCAAAGGGGCTTTGTGCATCTATAGCACACGTCAGTATTTAACAGAACAAATACAATTCACAGGAAAAAAATCATATTGCTAAATATACTGCCTGCATTTTACTACAACAAGGATTCCAAATCAGTGTTTTGTTGCCTTTTTAAAAATTATTAGGAAAGCACAGTGAATTTGTATAGTACCAAATGGCAGTTGGAACAGCTGGTGCAGGGCCTTGCAAAATGCTTAGATGGTGCAATTGGCTGCATTTTCCACATTGGTAAAGTGCCCCATGCATTATATCTGTTCCATTTGCAGTGTGGAACAAGCAGGGCACAAGAAAAGGCATATACAACATCACCCCATTAATTAACACAGAAGAGTAACAAGGGTGCAGATTGTTATAAATGGACACTTTGGTAGAGATTCATAGACAAAAGGTGCAGCAGAACAGCTTGTGTTATAAATATGAAAAAAGCCGCACTGCTCTGCTATTTAATGACTCATAGTCTTGCTTAAGTCCAAAAATGTTTCACCTCAGTTACATACTAGGAGTTGTCTAACTGGAATAATTTTGAACAGCAAGTGGATTAGTGCAGGTTCTAAAATACCTCACACAGGTGTGAACACACACACACACACACACACACACACACACACACACACACACACACACACACACACACACACACACACACACACACACACACACAGGTAACATTCATGTTGTACCAACCTCAATAAGTTGAACAAGGATGCAAAATAGAGCAAAGGCACAGTGTGATTTTAATTGACCTAACCACCTCATCCAATGGCACAAACTGCAAACAGATACACAAGCATGCATCCTGCACAAACAGTGACACTTAGGTACGTACACACACACACGCGCACGCGTGCACACATTCATGCTGTACCTACCTTAGGCAATAGTTCAGCTGTGCTCTATCTATTGACTATGTCGAATAGCACAGACACACAAGCATATACCCTGTACATTGAAAAGCGCACACACACACACACACACACACACACACACACACACACACACACACACACACACACACACACGTGCAGACAAACAACAGGGTGAAGCTGCTGTACTTCTGCATGTGCAAATTCCCTTGAAATGCATAACAGAACACCACTAACTAGCAATATATACTCATGCAGGTTACTACATAGTATGATGTCTATGACGTCCACATTATGCAAGTTTCCTAACTGAGCAGTGTATCAAGCTCCTTATGGGTCTCTTTAATATAGTCACAACCCCTGACATGTGGCATCACAACTTTCCCTGCTAAGTATTACAGTTGTGAGCTGTATATGAACTGGAGCAAGCTTACTTTGCATTCAAAGTATCTTGCACAGGTTTGCATGCTAAGCAACTTATCTATAAGTTACTCCCATTGTTTAAGAGAAGGCAGAAAGGAAGTGCCACCTGAAGAGTACAGCCACAAATATAGGACACATAGCATGATATCTGAATGTGGCCTCACTGTTAAGTATAGTTATCAGCAGACTTCTAAGCCCCCAGATATTTTGTAGCATTTGGTAATTCTGGGCATGCCACACAGAAGTTCTTAATGCCTTTCGTTACACCAAGCCAATAAAATCTATCTAAAAATTCTAGCTTTGGTTTTGTCCATCCATGTGTCCTCCCATAATATGATTATAGGCAAGTTTTATCACTACTGTTGTTAAGAGTCTTAGAACTAATAGTTGATGTAGTATTTCTTTTATATCTTTACTCAGAATATAAGTATATGATGGCTCCATTCTACTTGCCTATCGCTCTTTCTACTTTGACTATATTTTCTCTGGCCCTGTTGAATTTGTTATCTTCTATTATTCTACCTTATAATGTCTGATGCTTATCTGCAGAAATCTGCCAAGTTAGGAAAACATTCATCAGTACATTTATACATATAGCCTTTTAATCTTTGAATACATGTATAGTGTTTTTTCCATTCTTTTCATATTTCTTCCTAAACAAAAACAAATCATGCCAGTGACTTTCTTTTTCTTTTGATTTTGGCAGTTCTTTTACATTTACCTTAGTGACTGCTGTTCTTCATGCAACTACTAGAAACTGCCCTCTTTCTGCATATCCCTCTGTTTTTCCTTTACAGGGGATAACCTGGGACTTTGTTCAGGCTCCTCTTTTCTTGTAAAAATCATCACAATGAGCCATTTCTTCTATGTCTCCATACAAGCATACCTCACTATGTTCAAAGCTGGTATCTTTTGACAAGGTTTCAAATGATGCAGTACAGGTTTTCCTTGATTTTCGTATTGACCTTTTTCACTGTCTTTAACAACTGGTGTATTTTGATAACTAATATATTGTTCTGTCTCTTACAGACAAAGCCAGATTTTAGTGGCTTCTTTTTCTTTTTCAGGAGTGTGCAGTTTTAGTAGTGTGCTAGACTTCCATTCTAGTTCCCCCATTCTTAATAAGTGTATTTTCAGAACTACGTCTTTTCAGTACAGTGTCAGCCTCCTGCTGCTACTGTCCCCCACTCAGAGCAGGATCCAGCACTAGGCAACCAAGGCAGTCACCTAGGGCCAAATGGCTGTGAGGGGGCCTCGCTGGCTGGGGGATTACTTTTTTTATTATTAAAAAAATAAAAAAATATTACTTTAAGGGCATTCATTTTTAAGAACACCCCTTGTGTCTTTGTCCTTATCCAGTCTCACACACCTGTTGTGTCTGTGCATGATTGTTGCACATACCTGATGTTTACATCTTCCACATGCATGAAATTTGAATTCAGAAAGACAGTCCTGTGGACCATGGATGGACAGAGTAGGAGGTGCGTAAGTGTGCAGTAGGATTGTGCAGTCTGAGAAGTACAAGTAAGGTGTGTGTGTGTGTATGTGTGTGTGTGTGTGTGTGTGTGTGTGTGTGTGTGTGTGTGTGTGTGTGTGTGTGTGTTTGTGAAATACCCAATTAGGAATAGCAGGTGGCACTGATACTTTGCTCAGGCTAAAATGCTGTACCTTAGTTACAGGTAACAAGAGCCTGAATCCTCTATCCCAACTACCAAACTGCTAAAAATATAAGTTTTCAAGTGTATTTTTAAGGGATTGAGTTTCAGGTGCACTTTCAAGGAATTAAGTTTCATGTGTACTTTCAAGGAGAGCTTTAAGGACAGAGAAGTTTACTGCTGCTCTTGCTAAGTCTGTGTACAATGTGCAACTGTTTTGTTTATCAAATGGTATCACCATTGTGCAATAAAATTGAAAAGCATTGTTAGTAGCACAATCAGTAGCATATTTGCTTTTAATGCAGAAGGCTATGAGTTCTACTAGATCAGCATGTATATGGATTGGAGTACGGTGCTGCACTTTAAGGGGGGTGGGGTGCTACAGTCCTCAGTATGTCCTCCTTTGGATGAAATGCCTATTAAATATGAATCTATTATCAGTTTTCCATCCATTCCCTATTGCAATATTACCAGCTTACCATTTTTTAATGTAGCATAGGCAATTTGTTCTTCAAGGGCAGAAAGCACTGAATTTGTAAATGAAACACTGAAATATAAAGTTGCTTGCTAGCAGCAACCTTTTCATTAGTTACAAATCTCTTTAATGTGGAAATATTCAGATGACTTTTACTTTTGCAGAGATTATACATATTGACTGATGGTGGATTGTAATGACAGAAGTTTGAGTGACCTTTTAAGGTTGAAATGCTCTGAATTGGGCAGTTTTGTCATTATTGGTTCATAGATTTTGTTTCATTGCTTACTAGAAAAATGTCTAAAACTATTATATTATATGTATTATACAAGGAATGTAATTTAATACAATCAGGAAGGTGAATCAAAGTACTCATTCATGTTTGCATTGTCCTAAAATGTATGCAAGGGGCCTATGATTTGAAAACAGCCCAAAGGTAAACTTTATCCACCACTGGCCAGCTGCATTTCATTTGAAAGTGGGTTTCAATGTCATTTCAATAAATGTGAGTTTTAAGGGCAGAGAACTTTTAATACTAAGTGTGTTTTCATTGTGAGACTGTATTGCTTTGTTTAGCAAATGTCTGTCAGTGTTTGTGCTATAACAGTTGAAATAAAAGTTTTAAATTATATCAAAATGTCTGTAATCATTGTAGTACCCACAATGAGAGGTTTGAACAGTGTTTATGGAAACTGGGGAGAAATAGGCAAGTAATACGACACTGGAATGGCTGTGGGGATGTCTGTATATGGGGAGGTGTGGTGGCTGTTTATGGGCGAGGGGCATTGGACCATGATCTGGCTCTGCCCTCACCCATTTTTACTTGAAGTATAGTCAGGCTATATACTATCTTAATGCACTCTCTCTCTCACTCTCTCGCTCTCTCTGTTTCTCACTCTATCTCAGTCACTCCCCCACCCCCACCCCCCCCACACAATTTTCACAGGTATTTGAACTGGGGGATGTCTTCTTGACCTGTAACACATTAAACTAGGAACAAAAGTTGCAGTATGTAATATTTTACACTGCAGTGTCTGTTTTTCTGCAAGTGTTATAGCACATTTGTCCTTATCTTCATGAACTTATATTCCTTCTACTTTCTTTTGTCACATGTCCCATGCTTAAATATGCTAGGTTTAATAACAAATGTGACCATGATCCCATAATATAGTAATATCTTCAGTTCTCTCCCATTTGCCAGTACTGTACATTTGGCTAACTTAGTATAGCTCAGAGACAATATGTTGATTCTTCCATTCTGATATTCACTCTATCACATTCCACTGAAGCAGTTTCATTAGCAGAATGTTGTCTGGAAATCTCATTTTGAAGGTCACAACATTCATATTTCTGTTTCTACCAATATGGTTAAAAATCACATTGCTGTTAGGTGCAAAATGCAAATTAAATACATTTTAGTAATGTACCCCTCTTCCTCTATCAAAACATTGTAATTCAGGTTAAGAGTTAGGTGGCAGGACTTTACACACATTACCTTAAGAAAAAGCCTTTCTTTAACAGTACCACTTAACAAGACAATATGCTAACTTCTACCAGATCAGTAAGATCACAAATGGTTGAAATAATGCATAGTTTACAACCGTGGTTGAAACATCACAAAATCAGTGCAAGTCAAATTTCAGTAAATCTGGCTGCAGACAAGTTAAAAAGGTTACTTGCCAGAAATTTATGAAAGTAGGTATTCCAGCATGACCTTAAGTCATCTGATCAACTATCTGCGTTAGCGGAACATCTGTTAATAACTGACATGCCCAAACCTAAACTTGACTTGCACACACCAAAGGATAACGACAAGCTTTCAATTAAGGATGCTGCTTTGCCTGCAAACAAGAAAAGTGAACTGATTTATTTTAAATACTCTAAAGATATAAAGCCAATTACCACTGGCTTAGTAACAACAATACTATAATTGTGAAAAAATACTAATACTGCCAATAAAGTGTACTTAAAAGCATGCATATGAAGATGAGACAATTGACTGCAGCGATGCTTTATTTACTGGAAGTGTCGAATCTGCTTTCTGTCGCTGTACTAAACTTGTCAACTGTAATATTGTGGTGGAGGTAAAGGAAATGCAGGGTTTGCTGTATTTCTGAAATATAATTACATTACTTAAAGTAAGTCATTGTTAAACTATACAGAAAGGAAAGTGTAAAAACTGAAAAAGAGAAGAGTAAAGTGAAACCTGAATAGATTGTCACATTTATTTCTGCTTCTCTAATAGAGAGTCAATCAGAAATATGAGTATATATGTAAAGAAAGGTAAGTATATATATATATATATATATATATATATATATATATATATATATATATATATATATATATATTTATACTGAAAAAAGAGAAATGGTAACTACAAGTACTCTTGCAGGAAGAAATGTATTTTTATGAGTCACCATTTACAGGGTATGAACTAATGGAGGAAGATAGGCCTGTACCTGTATTTTGTAGAAATGGCCACTGCTTCTACTGCATGCTAAATTTCTGTTGAAATACTGCTGAACTGGCTAACCTCCAGACAAGCCTTTCTAATTTCAAGAAGGCTTAGCTACAATATTGTGCATTGAGTAGTTCTAGTGAAAATATGGGCAGCATAACTGTGTAATCAAAGTACAAAATAGCCCCATTTCACACCCATATTTTGTGCTAAGAAAAGGCCTACTCTATATGCTAACAAAAGACAGACAACAGGTACTGAGCCAATTGTTAATTCAAAGACCTTTTAAAACATCTGTAATGAAGTTAGTATATAGCAATATTTTGGGTGGGTATTTGACAATGAATACAACAAAATCTACGATGTTAGCTAGATTTTACAGTCCTTGTTATAGAGGACTTAACAACATTTTTAACCTGCCCAGAGTATCAAGATGACATCCAACCCCCAGGTAAAGGAACTTGTTTCTATCTGTAAACATCAGTATACATTCATGTGTGCGAACAGACATTTCCGAATGTCCGTTACCGCAAAACGTTATGCCGAATTCCATCACGTCAACTGTTCTACATGTAGTAAATATGTCAAATTTGACATTCCCGGATCGCTCCACCGCCGAAACGAGTGCTACCATGGGTCAAAAAGGGGACGAGGTTTTGTAATTCGGCTCCCCCCCCCGCGTTTTTTGACTTTTGTGGTTTGCGATTCGTGGAAGCAGCGTTGCAGATGTGGCCGACGAACTTTTGAATTTATACCCTAAACATCATGTATGGCCATTTGCAAACATAGTGGAAATTAAAAGCTTGCAAAACTGAGAAACGGGCATCAATATACCCAGATACTTACTGACTATGCTATAAGGCAGTACTGCTTTGAAGAGTCAGTAGTAAATCTAAACCCAATAACTAACACTACTTATTTCTAGAGTAGTAATTCTCGGAGAAATTCTAACAATGCATGAACTGTCTCAGTTCTTTAAAGTGAAGAAGCTAAGAACACATTTGTACCACCCTCAGCAATATGGACTAGTTTAATGCTTTAATAAAAACTTTAAAGTTCATGTTAGAGAAGATTATAAGAAAGAAGGGTATACAGTGAGACCAGCAGCTTCCATAAGTTCTCTCTACTGTAATTCTCGTATTCCATCCCTGAACTGGTTTCACACCATTTGAACCGCTGTACATCAGACATCATTGAGGCTTGCTAGATATAGTAAAAGAAGTATAGGAGAAAATGCACCATTTAAATTTTGATAAGGAATTTTTGTTTACTCCTGCAGGATAGGTTAATATACATAATGACTATATTAAGATAACACAATAGAGAGCCCAAGACAACGCAATGATCATATAATAGAAATGTTCATCTCCAAGAAGTCAAACCCAGAAGTAAAGTATTTTGCTTGTACTCACTGCAGTACGTTCTTTGTAAAGTGGCAAGAACTTTTTGAAGATATTAAGTATGTGAAATGAATTATAAGATGAGGCAGCCAGAAGAAAGGAAACCAACAGTCATACCATATAAATGTTCTGAAACCTCGCCGAGAATCTGAAATTTGCGGGAGACGTTAGCACCCCTACATCATGCCCTGAAGTTAAAACAAGGGAGACATTATCAATGTTCCAGAAGCAAGAGGTGAAGGAATTTGTACCTGAGAATAAGGATATATATTTTTTAAATTCCCTTATAAAATCAGTGTAATTCAATACAACAAACAAACCATGCTAGTGAAAATGTACATTTGAAACCACACCAGGTATAAAAGTCTCATCATAAAGTAGTCAGATAAGAGGTACAAAAAATGCACAAACTTGGGATCACAGAGGAAACACAAAGTGACTGGAATAGTCTTAGAGCACTGGCTCCAAAACTTGATGCAAACATAAACTTTTGCAAAGACTTTAAAAGTTGAATAGCATATTGAAATTTGATTTATATATCATGCCCATGATGCCCAGAGTGGATGGACTAATTGATAGGCTAGGTAAAACTGGGTTTCTATCCACTTTGATCCTAACCAAGGACCAGACCTCTCTACCAATAGGGGACAAATTTCAACAGAATCAGGGACAAGTCACGAAAAAATCAGGGACAATAAGGGACACTTTTAAAATATTAGTGCTATTAACTTGAAATATTGACAGAATCAGAGCATATGAATTAATACACATTTTCTGAAGTAAAAGAAGTCTATAACTCTTAATTATTGTCATTATTCATTAAGTGTAATTTGCCACCTTTCCTCCAAAAGTCACTAGTTTTAGGAGGGATTAAGAGGGACAGAGCTAAAATTTGAGTCAAAATCAGGGACGTCCCTGAAAATCAGGGACAGTTGAGAGGCATGCCAAGGACTCTTGGCAATCCACTAGTCTCAAAGGCTTAGAAAAGTAGCATTCTCTATATCAGATGCACTTTTTAATTAAAGAGACTTGCCTTTTGGTCTCCACAGAGCACCTGCATATTACAGCAGCTAATGGACAAAAATTATTAAACCTCATACCAGGTAAACAGCAGCCAATCTGGATAATGGTGGTGATATTTCTGCAGGCCTGGGAATCACATCTCCCTAAAGTTCAAGCCATCTTGCATTCCCTACTTTGAGGTTGGCTAATTGCTAACCCAACCAGGTGCAAGCCAAGTGTGGCAGAAGCCCACTAATTAGGTTATGTAATTGGCTAAGTGGTAATAAAAAAAAAAAAAAAAAAAAAACACAAGATGAAAAAATTGAAGCAATTCAGAACTGTCAATAGAACCTCTATTGTCTTAAACAACTGTAATTTAATAAACTAAAAATCAACAACTACACATAAGCTTTAACACAAAAGGTGTTTCTTCAGAAGTATGAAGCCAAAGCAAAAACAATGAAACATTTAAATAGTAGCATTCAGTCACATTATTAAAATCAATTAAGTTCTTCAAGTTGAACTAACCATTTACCACATTGTTCATCTAATAGTTTGTGATATAAGGAAAGGTTTTAGCCCATTCTGATCATTATAAGTTAATAGGTTCATATCTGATTATTAGATTAAAGGCACAAGAGTGTTTACAAGCCTAATCAATAATACTCAGGATATTACCATATTATATCTTAATTCCCCACATATGGGATGGGGTAGCATCAGGGTAGTGGGTCTTTGGGTGTTGGAGCCCTGAGACATTTTACAGACTGCCTCTCCATAAGGGACGTACGCAGTACCCTGGGAGTCAATTTATGGTTCCTCATCCATTTAAACAAATTATTTTTGAAGAGAGTGAGGGACAGGCTTTGTTTTGTGAAGATGGGAACTTTATTCCATAGAAGAGGTAGCCTTTGGGATACAAAACTGTCTCTCCAGCAATTTTGTTAGAGTCACAAATAAGGTTCAGGTCCATGGAATGGGTAACCCTAATATAATTTTTCTTGTGGACATGTAACAGGGCTGGATCAGAGAATGCCTTCTAGGTCAGACATAAGTCACCTCTCAATAAACGATATGAGACACAGTAAAGGGACAGTGCCTTTAGTCAGTCTGCTTAAGATGTGAGTCTTACACTTTGTATGTTTTAAGTGAAAAACCTCTGGGCCACTGGTGTAAGTGCCTGGTTAGGTAGATGCAGAAGGGAGCACTGTACTTGATTATGTGCCTGATTAAGGCCAAGTATAATGGCACTATGACTTTCTTTGATGTTGATACCACGCCTTTACTTATAAGTTGAGCCACACAGAAGGATTTTCTCACTACTGTAGCTACCTGGTGAAAAAGTTTAGGTTACTATCTATCTGTATTTCCAGGTTCCTCACCAATGGGTCTACTTTTAGGGGTGTGCTATCAATATTAATATTTCAGTGATATCTGATTTACTGAAGAGTAAGATTATGCATTTTTTAGCATTTAGTCTCAGACCATGGTGTTGGTGCCAGTTGTTTGCCATTTTTAGGGCCTGTTTGTAGGATGTCAGCATTATCTGGGGATTCAATGATTGCTCCTAGTTTACAGTCTTTGGTGAACATGGTGAGCCAGATGCCCCCAACAGTGGCCTTCACATCAGAAAAGTTTATAACAAAGAGGACAGGTCCCTACACTGATCCCTGTGGGGCACCACTAGTAACAGGTTTCTAATCAAAAGTGAATTCACCTGTCCAGACAACGTGTCTTGTCAGTGAGCCAGTCTGCTATCCATCTGATTATGTAGGGGGTTTATGCCTAACTCAGTAGGTTTATCTATGATCCCTAAGTGGGAGATTGTGTCAAAAGCTTTGGCCAGGTCTAGATAAGTGGTGTGTACCGTTTTACCCTCATTTACGGCCCTGGTGACTTTCTCGAAGAAATCCATCAAACTGTGCAGGCAACATCTCCCTTTGACAAAGCAAAACTGGGTCTGGTCTAGTGTGTGGAGATTTCCTATGTCATTATTGATCAGGTCCACAGTAGTTCTCTCCATGGTCTTGTAGATTAGACTGGTGAAGCTTATGGGTATGTAGTTGCCTGGGTCATTTGATGGGCCCTCCTTGTACAGAGAGATGTTTGCTGCAATCCTCCATTCTTCTGGGACAAAGCCTGCCCACAGGCTGTTGTTAAAGAGGTTATCTGGTGGCCTTTATAGATTCTGTTTTAAGCTATTTAAAAAGCATCTTGTAATGCTGTTGGGACCCACAGAGGCTGTATTTTTGGCTTTAGTGAGTGCAGTAAGGACCTGTTGCCTTGTAATGACCTGTAGTGGGATGATTACGGTTATTTTTATGGGTGTGTCAGGAGGTGATTGGGGGGGGGGGTTTGAACTGAACTTGTTGGCCATCAGGTTTGCTATAGTTTCAGGATGGGTGTAAGTGCTGACATTCATGATTAACTCGGCACATTGCTGAGCATTTCCCCTGAGCTTATGAATGTAATTAAAAAAACCTTATGTTTATCTCTTACCTGGGATGTATCTTTGCCTCATAGTTTGCTTTGGCAGATTCAACCTGCTCGCTGATTTGTCTGTTTAGACTGGTGAGTGTCTAATTGCACTATTTTGTCTGTTTCTTCTTGGCTTTGGAGAGGATTTTTTTTCCTTTTTTTGAATGGCCTATTTATGATAGGGGTCTACCAGGGCAGTTTATTTTTGCTGATAATCATAGGTTTGACTCAAACAGGTACTGTCTTCACTATGCAGATATGAATATGGTTGTATAGTGCTTTTATGTTCAGCTCAGAGTAGGCCTCAATGGCATCTGTGTTTGGAGGGGTTTGGAAATTTAATAAGCTGTCATTTAGTTTGAGGTAACTGGCCTTAGCAAAGGTGTTAACAGGTTTAGAATTTGATGGCAGTTCTATATTACTTTAAATACTAAAGGAGATCATTTTGTGGTCAGATTTTACCAGGGTAGAGTTAATGTACAGGATGGAGCAGCATCCCTCCATGTTCATGAGTATTTGGTCCAGGATATTTTTACCTCTAGCTGGGGAGTTAACTAGTTGCTGGAGGGTTTTGCATTGATGAAGTCCAAAACCATCTGAGCAAGTGAATTATGGGTCGTATAAGTTTCCTAGTTTATGGACGGGTAGTTGAACTCACCCATAAGTATGGTGTTAGGCTAAATGTTAAGAGATTCCAGTAGGTTTAGGTAGGAGATATGGTTTTCTAGGGTCTATATCACTTAGTCAAACAAACGAAATATCGAATACCTCTTCATCAAACTTTATCTGTTGAAACTTAGTCCATCAAATGATCACTTCAGTGAAGATTTATCCAGGGAAAAAAATTGCTTGGCCAACCTAACGACCAGCGCAAAAAACACATAATTTAAAACCCACCCAGGTAGGGGGGGCCACGCCCCCAGCCCCCCAACTAAATATACTACCTCCAAGATCACACTACAGTGGGAAAAAGGGCCAACTCCCAAAGATGGCCATTAGGTTTTCTCCCTGGGTAAATCTTTGCTGAAGTGATCATTTGACGGATTAAGTTTTGATGGATAAAGTTCAACAAAGAGATATTTGATTTTTAGTGCATTCGACAAAATGATATAGACCTGGATTTTTAGACTCATGTTAGGGGATCTGTAGCTAGCAAGGATATGATAGGGGGTCACACCTCTGGTTAGTTAAACATGGAGAAGCTCAAGCGAGTCATGTTGTTGCACCAGTCTAGCAGTGTACTTGTCCTTTATAAACACCGAGATACTTTCTTCCTTTGTTTTATCCTGAGCTGAGTGGGATTGAAATGTATGAAAGCCATTGTAGCCTTTGATAGCTGGGTGCTTTCCATGGTTCTGAACCATGTTTCCATGACTATACATATGCCTGTGTTCTCCATGGTCAGGATTGGCTCCAGGGAGTGCAGTTTTTTTTTTTTTTATTTAAACTCCTAGCCTTGAGCAGCAGTACCTTTAGGTAGTTGTGAGAAATTTTTGTTATGTTGGAGTGTCTAACAACTTGGCACTGCCTAATAAGAGCACTATAGGAAAAGATAACATTTTTTCCAGTATCTGGAAGCCAAATGGTGACAAGTGCAAATCATCTCTGGCAAAACATTATGGTTTGCTGATCATGTCTTTCTAGGTTGAGAGATATTAGATCCCCTTGTTGTGACACCAAAAAATAAGCCAGTTGTTCAAGTCAACCATTTTTGCTGGTACTATGACATCATCATTGGTGAATGCAGAATTCTACTCAAGGCTAGATTCATACCTGCCTGGGATGCATATTCAGAGAACTCCATCATGCGTCTCCATATATATAGTCCAGTGAGGTACATCTTACGTCGTTTACATCCACATGGACTATCACCGTGCCATACTGGTACTAGTGGATTAAAGACCAAAGTGCATGCATGCTGCCCTCTGCACAAATTGACAGCTCTTTGAGCAGCTATGAACATTGGGAGTCTATGGGGAGAATTTCCTAAAGAGGATTTTAAACTGGAGAGGTTTGCTTATATACAAAGCATGGGTAACTGCATTTGCATGGCTTTTATACCAGCAGGATGAATGACTTTTACATAGTTAAACCCTCAGGCCAATCAAATAAACATGCAGTGAGCCTTCCACCAGCAGTTCCCAACTTGGATGAGTTGAATTAGTCTTCTGCTCCCACCAGATTGCAGAATAAAACTCTCTTAATGTAAAACAAACTGGTTTTAAGTTCAACTGCATTAAATAATGCTTTACAATAAAAGAACAAACTCTTGCAATATCGGGAATCCTTGGAAATAAGTTCATAAACCTTTACAAACACAGAAAAAATTTGCAAAACTTAGAAATATTTTAGCAAACTCAGAACAGCTTTTACAGAATCACAGGAGGTTAGGAAATATCAGACTACTGTTAACACTATCTAAGAGTAGTATAATAGCAAACAGATGGCATTTCTTTAACAAGTACAGGCTAAAACAGTGATAAATTCAACAAAATCAATAAATGCAGCACAGAACTGTTAAATAGCATTGAGATAGATGCAGCAAGTACAAAAAAATGCTTATATCAGCTTTGTAGGTCCACCAATGGTTTTATTTGCAATCCATGGTCTTATAGTCACACGTGTCCAAGCCAGGCATAGGGAATCTCAGAATAAATGAGCACAGTCTCACAAAATATGAGACTATTATAGCAGGAGGACGAAATAATTTTTACACAGTTAAAACCTCAGGCCAATCAGATGAACACACAATAAGCCTTCCGCCAGCAGTTCCTAACTCTGGCTGAATCAGCCCTCTACTCCCACAGAACAAAGCCCTCTTAATGTAAAATAAACTGGTTTTGAGCTCAAGTGCAGTAACACATGCTTTTCAACATAAGGTAGAACTCCTGCAGTATCAGGAATCCTTGGAAATAAGTTCACAAACTTCTACAAAAATAAAAAAAAAAAATCTTTGCAAAACTTACAAATATTTTGGCAAACTCAGGTGAAGTTTGACAAACTCACAACAGCTTTTTCAGGTTCAGAGTAGATTAGGAAATATCAGAATACTGTAAAACAACCTAAGAGCAGTACAGTAATAAACAGATGGTGTTTTTTTTAAGAAATACAGGCTGAAAAACAGTGATATATTCAACCAACTCAATAAATGCAGCACAGAACAGTTAAATATCACTGAGATATTTAGACAGAGTGCAAAAAAAAATTCTAATATGCAGTGGCACAGAGGTTACAGGTGGTGCAGTGGTACAGTGGTTAACGTTGTCACCTCACAGCAAGAGGTTCTCTGGTTCAATTTTCAGCTGGGGTGCCTTTTGTGTGGAGTCTGCATGTCCTCCCTCCATTCACATAGGTTTCCTCTGGGGACTCTGGTTTCCTCCCACATTCCAAAGGCATGCATCTGGAGCATTTCTGCCTGGGCCTTCCTTGAAAATAGCCCCTATCCTAGTTGGACTTTCCCAGTCAACAAATGTTAAATAAATTATATCAACTCTGTAAGCCCTCAGATGGTTTTCGATGCACTCCAAGGTCTTGTAGTCACAGGTGTCCAAGCCAGGCACAAGGAAGCTCTGAATAAATGATCCAGGAGTACTATTTGCTTTTAAATTATTTTTTCACTTATAAACTGTGGTGGTGGTGCTGCGGTAGCGTTGTCGCCTCATAGCAAGACGTTGTCCCGTTTGATTTTCAGCTAGAGCGTCTTCTGTGTGGAGGCATACATGAATGGAGCATGCCTTCGTTGAAGGTTGTGCATCAGGGCTGGTAACCCAGTATGTAAAAATCCACTACCAATCATTAGCGGACCGGAGTTCTGCTGTGGCGACCCCTAACCAGGAAAAAACGAAAGACACAAACAGACAAACACATTCACTTATATTCATATCTGTTATTTTCTGTAAACAGATCCCTTGCTCTTTTATTTTCAAAGAGATTTATTTACTTTATTGAGAAAACTTGACTTGGAGTTTACCTGCTTGAGTTACTTATCATCTAGGGCAATACAGAACTAGCTGATATCAACCACTAAGAAGCAGCTCAAGGCTTTTCTGGGCCTGACAATCTGTTTCAGAAATATATTCCAAATTTTGCTGACTTTGCTTGTCCCTTGATTTACTTAACCAAAGACAAGACCCCTTTGAAAATTGGGTGGATGGATAAAGAGGACCAAGCCTTTAGGCAGCTAAAGGCTGTGTTGTGCTTGAAGCCTATACTAATACCCTCAACTTTTTCAAACGGTTCTTGGTTTACATCTCTGAGGCAGGCATCGGTGCTCTTTGTTATGATAAAGGGGAAGGGTCAACTCATGTGTTATATTAGTTAAAAAGTCAGCAACACTGCAAAGCATTATTGCACAGTAAAAGTTACGTGACATGGAGTATATGTGTGGAACTGTAGTTAACTGTTCTGAGTTCTTTTATGTTTCTTCTACCATTTACCCATAAGTAATTATTTATTTTTTAATACAAACCAGACTTTAGATTAGAAAGCTGGCTGACTCCAGTGACCAATTTATAGTTGCTGGCAGTGTAGCAGTCTTACACAGCTGTCGACCATCTACTTTAAACTAAAATAAGTAAACACACAGACACACACACACACACACACGCACACACACACACACACACATATACATGTATATATATATATATATATATATATATATATATATATATATATATATATATATACATACTTACACACACATATATGTATGTGGATTCACCTTATAATCTCAAAATACTGAAATCTCGAATTTCAGTATATCGAGACCATAAAGTTGAATCAGCAGAATAGCGAAAGTGCATAAACCCGAATCTGGATATGTCAAATTTGCATTTATGCTTTAACGTTATGTGACATGGAGTATATGTGTGGATGGTGTGCGGTTTTTGTGTGTGGATTTAGGTGGAATTTAAGGTAAGTGACTAGCTTGTAAGGGTTTTGGGTAAGTGTTTGAGTGTATGTGAGTGTGTTTGGAAGTTGTACGTGTGGGTTAGGGTAGGCAGGTAAAAGTATGAGTGTTTAATTGTTGACTGGGGTGGTGTTTGTATGTATGTGATGTGTGTGTGCGAGGGACTGTAGAATGTCTGGTTGTGAGTTTGCTGTCTTTTAGTGTTTGGTGCGATCTCGGAGTTAAAATATATAAGTAGGGGGATGTGGGGGGCAGCCCCCCACATGGGAGGTGCAGGGGAGGCTTGGCCCCCAGCTTATTGTAGTGTGGTGTATGATGTATTTAGGTTCAGGATTTTGAATTTCGCGGTTTTACGTTTCGTGGTTTTGGGCATTCAGTATTTTGTGGGTTCGACTTTATAGTCTCGATATATTGAAATTCAAGATTTCAGTATTTCGAGATTATAAAGTGAATCCTTGTAGGTATATACATATTGTATATGTATATGTATATCCACCCTCAGACATAGTAGAATGTGTACCTTGCCAACATCATATTTAGGGTGACCTACTTGCCAAATACACATGCCATTAAATGTCATTGTGCTAGTCAATTTGCAGTTAGTTAACTACAGCATGTAGAACATGTGATTTTATGGTTCCGTGGAGATCATGACTGCTGATAGTCTTAAGTAAAGTGGATGTTTTACTTGTTAATGGGTCCCATGTAGGAATGGAAATATTTTGCTGGACAGGTGGTATTAAAAGTAAGTTTAGTTTGTCCCTCCAGTACTAGTGTAACAGGCACTGGCAGTAAGATCTATCCATCAGAGACTTGTGTCACTCAATACAGGATGTATTATGCTTTCGAAAAAGCAAATTTTCTTGCCTGGGAATTAAGCCATGATTTTAGCACAATGTATCTGTTTTAAGTGGAATCACTCCATGTGCTTTTTCTGTGTTAGTATCAGCAATAATTGTCTGTGTTATGACTTTTCTCTCTTCCCTGTGGTTGAATTGTGCAATCAATGTGTTAGTATATACAAGTAAGGTGGTAAAAGGATCAAAGTAATTTTTAGCACAGGCAGGATAAATTAAACTTACCTAGAGTGGTTTGCTTTGTTGACCTGTAATGCAGTTGAATGCTTTTGTTTGCGTACATTTGTGTTTATGGGATCCTAGTACATTACACTATAAACGTGTATATATATATATATATATATATATATATATATATATATATATATGTATATATATATATATCTAGATGGACAGATACATTTTTACAAAGATCATTGAATGATCCACAGAAGCTCTATTCAGCCAAAGCTCAGGAACATAAGCATGCATAACAAATATAAAAAAGAGCAAATATATAAGTGCAATTATGTAAGCTTTGCTAACAAGAAGCAAGCACAATTATAGGTTCATAGATTAATACTTGGCTAACTACCCTTGTGGTCCATTTTATGCCTAGCTAATTACCGCAGGGGAGAATCAAACCCTGCACCTTGTATTCATAAGGTAAACACCATAACTATTATGCTAACCTCCCTCCCTCTTACAAAGAATTTAGAAAAAAAATGAGAAAAAAAAACAACTGTAAGTAGAAATATATGAACAGCAGATGACCAAATCTGAGAAATACTGCTTTGCAGCTGTAGACTAACTTGAATATTAGAACATTTTTTTTTTATTTTTTTATTTATTTTGATTTATCAGCTAGAAAGAGGGAGACAAGATTGGGAGAGGCTTATTAATAGTAGAACTATTATGAAGATTGCCGTTCTTTAAGGTGGGTGAGTGTGGGAGTCAAAAGGCAGGCACTGAGTCAGACTTCTTAAGGTGGGGGCAATCTTGATTTTAAGCATATCCAGTGTAGCATCTCATACATTAGTTGTTGATGCATTTAATTTAACTAATCCATCTACTGCAAACAGGATTGTGTAGAGATTTATACAAAAACTTTTTTGTTAATTGGTGAAACTTTGTTCTCTATAACTGTTACATGCCTACATTTTTCTCAGTGTATGCTCTTCTTTCTGCCATTTTACCTTCTCATTCACTTTCTATTGTTGTTGGACTTGTTATTCTTTTGTTCTTTGCATTTGCTGTGTCAGGAAAATATTCACAATAAATAAACAATGGCAGAGTGGTCTCTAGAGGATTGCATTTTAGCCCACTAGCTTTCTTCCTGCCAGACAGAAAGCACACACTTCCTGTGCAGTGTTTACCTGCTCTAGGGTAGCTTGTTGCCTACCTCACCTACAGGCCATTATCATGATTTAATATATTTTTTATTCATTCTCAAGAAGCAAGACACTACAGACTTCAGTTATCTTGGCCTATCAGCCTCTTCTGAGATTAAATGCAAAATCTGTAACAAATAAATTAAGAACTGCATCACAAACATGGCCTTGTTTAGCTACTGTATTTTTTTTTTTTTTTTTTTTTTTTTTTTGCGTGAAAGCAAACATAACACCCATTTTACCTATTAGGCTCAAATACTTGCAATTTTACCAGACGTCTTTTTTTTTTTTTTTGGGTAATTTATGGACCTACACCAGATTATTGTCTATATACTGTAGGAGTTAAGGTTATTTTTGGAGATTGCTACTTATCAAATAAACAATGTACATAAGGACAAATGAGTATGATTAATGCCATTATCAGTGGAAGGCATGACTGTATTCACCTAAACAAACGGTTTCATAGTTCACTCTAGATTATTTAATCACACTCTAAGTTAATTCCACCTGGGAATATTGTATTTCTCGTTTTATTCCACATTCCTCCTGACTTACTTCTGAGTATAAGCAGAGGTGGAAAATCATAAAACAATTTGGCTTGTTAGTAATAAAAGTTTTACTAACAAATATAGATAAAATTGGATGCCTGTTGCTTTTCATGTCTGACGTTTGACACGTCTGATATCTCAGGCACATGCAGATGATTATCAGCATGTCTCTGTTTTGAATTTTCATTTTCTAATATTTATGACTACATTTCTGTAAGAAACTGTTCTCATCAGTTATCTTTCTTTATATTCTCTAGAGACACATCACCTTGCAGATCAGGGCCATATAAGCACAAGAACCATTAAATTAAATGACTCGTATCTATTTAATCTAGATACAGTTTCATTGCTTCTACACCGAGCAGTTTTCATTGCAGCATACCTCTCATATTAGCAATGTGCACAACTGATTAAAATTTGGTGATAGGATATAATAACATTGTGTACAGCAACTGACAGTTTGACTAACACATATCACACAGCACTGTGAGATGTAATGCTTCAAGTTATTAATGGTTACATTACATTTATATGATTGCAGAAAGAGACATTAAGTCTGTTTAGTCTTCCCTGCCAATATATTCAGCAATCTCCATCCTCTCCTTTGCTAATTTCTGCTCCACCCTTCTGCATGTATCCCATGCCCTCCTGAGTGCCTACAAGGATGCCTTCTCTTTCACCCATTCCAGGAAGGAATACACAGTGAATATCGCAACATAGTTGAATGCAATATGAACACTCAATTTATTTTAATCAAATCCAATGTTTTTGTCAAAGATTAAGTAGTTAATACAGTGAGACAAAGGTTACATAAGCTCAGGGTTGTTATATGTAGAGATGCAAGAGTATGGGTGAGGCACCTTCCC